>NW_015113777.1:29330-120193 GCF_001443285.1 Poecilia latipinna
TGAATGCGCATATGAAACTTGGGGGTTTGGTACCTCAAAAAAAAAAAAGGTTAAGAACCACTGCTCTAGACTTTCACATTTGTTTTACTGGCATTTACCCAGGATGCCATGCGTTGTAGTCTGCTTCCTGTTTTTGGAGCTGATCTCTGGCCAAGCTGACCAGAGATCTGGTCTAAATAAATAAACCGTATTTTCTGAGTAAAATAACAAAAGTTTATAAAGAGAACTTTTTAATTGAATTGGTTCAATTTAAAAGTAAGATCAAGAGGGATTGAATAGATTTTTTATGAAAACTGTGATGATCATCATTTTCCTTTCACTTCAGAATTATCCACATTTTTATGTTTGGTTGTCAAATAAAATCCCAGAAGAAAACATTTTAGTTCAAAGGGATATCAATATTTATACAAGTCGCTGCAGCTACAGAAGTTCACAAGCACCTGTAGAACTGAATTTTTGTCATCTTGACATTCAGCTTTAGTCCAAGAGAGCATCTGTCTGAAACTGTGATCCGTTGGGCCACCAAGAGAGTGATTGTTGCTTTGTAGTCTTGTATCATTTTCAGAGATATGTTCTGGCATATTGTTGTTTTGCTTTTGGTATCTATTTTCAGCAATGCTGCGAAAAAGCTTCTACGGGTTCATCTCTCACTGATGCAAACAAGACAGCCAGTCAGTCTGGATAAAAGCGTCTCCAGCTGGTGCACTCTCTGCCTTGGACTGCTGGAAAATAAAAGTCTTAAACCATGAGAAGTTTGCTTTTTTCCATGGTTCTGCTTTTATTTGAGTGCAATAACAGAACATTCTTGCTGTTTCCCCCTTGAAAGACTTTTTTTTTCTTTTACTGTGGATGTGCAAATGTTCTGAACCAGGAAATAAATCTGTATCCTCAGAAAATCCCCTGTCACAGTTAGCATTTGCCACAAACATAGTGTTTTCTTTCCAGCTTCTGCTCTGTTTTGTCCCTCATGGTATTTGCAGATTTTTCCTCTTTATTTTCCCCTCTACTTGCTGTGGAGGAAAGCTGCTTTCGCTCACCTGCTGTGCAGAAACGTAGGTGCTACATCTGTCCCAGCAGGTGAGTTTGAACATTTTAGGCATGAAACAGCCAATATACAAACATCTAAACATGAAACTTAAAACTGTGCAAATAATTATCCAATTTAAGGACAATTTTAAACACCAGAAAATGTCAGAACACTTTTATCACTAGATAATAAGCTTTTATCTGACAATAGGCATATGCGAGGCTCTGTGGGAGATGATTTTAATCTTAAATAACTGTCTGAATTTTACAAAGTGTCAAAGCTGCAGTCAGTGAGGGCTTTGAAGCAGCTCAACAGAGCGTCCAGCTTTACACACTCAGAACTGAACGGGGAGATTTAATCACAGGGAGATAAAGGTTATCGTGAGCGTGCACGGCTGTGTCTACTGTATGTTATGCAAGGGTTTAATGCTGACTGGAGAGTAGTCAGAGCTGAATGATGATTGCATTATGACTCAGAGCCATAAGGTGCAGAATGAGTGGCGATTACTTTATTTGCTCCATGGTTGGCATGAGTAATTTTCCAAGGGTGTGCCAGGAATTTGTTGTTTTTTGTTTTTTTTTACATGCCTCTCATTGGGGAATGGGGAGGAATCGGGGACAGTTTTCACCCTACACACAGTCAAAACCAGGAAAACTTTTAAAGCAGGGGCACCAGGATGAGGTTGCTTTGGGTTCAAAGCTTCGGCCCGTTTGCTGCGTATCGCTTAATTCTCTTTCCTGTCAAAATACTGTTCAGTAAAGGCCTCCAGTGATTATAAAGCCTTTAAATAACAACAACAAAAAAATCCAAGAGGCAATCTTTATTGAGAGATGTAGGAAAAAGTGAAGCTGCTGAATGCCTCTAAGTATGTTATTTTGTAATCATTAGAAGAGAAGAGCTACCCATCACACTCCACTTTAAGTTAATATGGGATATTTACATCTTTTATTCAGAATGATGTAATTTTCCTGGGGTATCATATTGCCAGCTTATGTTTAGTCAAAGTCACATCAACATGTTTTTAATAGTCTCCAGTGAGAGGAGTGTGTGTTGAACAAAGGGCAGCGCTGCAACACAGAATGTAAAGAAAAACAAACTAAGATTTACTGCAAAAATAAAATGGTGTGCATTAAAATTTTGTGCTAATCCTGAAGACAAAAAAACATAATCTATAAATTTACCATAAAAAGTAAATAATCTGTCCATTTGTGTTTGTGGTTGGTTAAGTCCTGTTTGTTTTTAGCCATTAATAGTTATTATATATCAAAATACAATCATAAATAAAGATATTTTTAGCTGATATGCTGTCAAAATTCATGTTTCATGTGTTCAATAATACGAAATCTTCAATAACACAGAAAAAAGTCACTTAATTTTGTTTTTTACTCCTTCCTAGATTTGTCTGAAAAGTTACTAAATAGATAAGGTCGTTAAGTTGACAACAGCCAATCCCTTCTGCTCATCCAACACTTGACCACGCCCCTCCATGTATCTTGGCTCCGCCCACTTTTGGGGTACGTTTTGAAAAATGTTCTGGGGGCGGGGCTATGCATTTACATCTGGCTTGAATACACATTAAAGTTGAAGAATTGCCCCTTTTTGCCTTCAAACATTCACATTATAAACCAATTCCATTTTAAGATGAATCATGAAATGTTCAGTTATTGTGTTTTTTTTAATAGTTTACTTTTGATTGTTTTTCTCTTTTTAATGCTCTTAAAATACTTTACAAAATACAAAAACATATCATTTGGTATATAACTGACAGTAACAGAAGCAACTTTAAAAAGCATTGTTGAGGTTTTCTGCCAATTTGCCAATTTTATTTATAACCACACTGAATGAGCTCTCTTCTAAAAATTTTTAGGATGGTCAAGCATAGCAAAATATGTTATTTTCTGCAAACTAATAGCGAGCGCTCATTTGCAGATGGATTTTGGAGACTGCAAAGCTCACACGTTTGCTCTCACTAACCCGGCAGCATATAGAGAACATCATACACCCAGGAGCTGCACCTCATGCATGGAGAGCTAAAAATGTTGCATTTAATGGGAGAAACTTCCCACAAGTGAAGGCATTATGGTATGTTGTTATAATCGTCAAGCAATTTTGTTCCATAATCCTCTAAATATGTTGAGTAAGTGATGGTTCCTGACAGCCGGGAGGCTTGTTTAATAACCAAACTATTTTAGTGCAAAGTTATTCTATTGTATTATATTTTGAAGAACAGCATCTTGCTGATATAAGCATTTGTGTCATTAATAAACTAATTTATCCTGGGATAATTTAGCTCATGCTGGAGCTACAGTTTCTTCACTTAAGATGGCAGAACTAAACACTACTGGAAAGAAATATAGTGCTTCATTTTTTATTTTTACTGGATTTATGGTGTTGTTCATCCAATTTTATTAGTTTTAGATAGAAAAAGCTTCGTAAGCCTCAGGATTGGACTAGACTGATAAGTTTGTGCAGAAAATGTAACGGTCTGATTTTGTATATAAATGTTTAATGTCTGGTAGTTTTATTGTTCATAAAACTGAGCAGAAACTATAATGTCCATTCACGCAACTTTGAGCAATTTGTTTGAGTAGATTTATGATTTTTTTAGGAAATTAAACAAGAAATAACATCTCAGAAGATAATTTATCATTTTACAAAAATAAAACCAGGTTGTTAAAACTAAACTACAGTTGATAGTTTTGCCTTGAAGCTTCACATCGCCTGTCTGATGGTGTGTTGGTCCCTGTTGTGCTAAACAGCCTCCACATGTTAAACCATCCACTTCAATAAACCCGTGGAGATAAGAGCTGCGGCAGCAATAAGATGTTAGCATGAGACAGTTTTCGTCGTGGAAGTTGTAAGGTGAGCCTGGGTAAATCAAAGAGATGTGTTACGTCATCGAGGTCTGAGTCATTTGGAGGTAAAGTCAACACCTCAAACCTGTTGAGATATTTTTTATTTTGTGTCAGGATCTTTTATCCAGCTAAAAGTGGCCCCAGCCATCAGGGAATATTGTTTAAATGGCCCACAACAATGCTTAGGTAGGTGGTTTGCAAGTATGGTAAGTGTGATACATAACTCAAGCTTTTCCCAGCAGAACGAGCCACTGTATTGCCTCTGCAGGCGTGTTTTTCTTCCCATGCATCCCGAGTTCCCAGGTAAGCGGTGCACATGCATCCAGCCATTCATATGATGTCAAATAAAACCTAATTCATCACAATCAGACCAGACCACCTTCTTCCTTTCCTTTCTGGACTGATTCAAATGTTCAGATGCCCACTGTTGGTGGGCAGAGGTTGGCATGGAAACCCAGACTGGTCTGTGACTATATAGCCTCACGGAAACTGTAATGTGTTGTGTTTGGAGCACCGACTTCGAGCTCATTTGTTTTACTGCACAGGCCAGCCTTTGCTCTCTACGTGCATCGGTGACCCACCGTTTCTTCCTTGAACTGCTTGACAGATGTAAACCCTGCAGACCAGGAACAGCCCACAGGAGCAAGCAGTTTTGGAGATGCGCTGACTTGGTTGTCTGTTTTTTGCAATCTGGCTGTTGTCGAATGTAACAAATATATTTCACCCACAGACAGCTGCTGTGATGAGGAGATAATTAGTGTTTTTCAGTTCACCTGACTGCAGCCATAATGTGTATAGCATGTTATCACTGCACAGTGAGAATAGTTTCTTATCCTTCAGAACTTCAATAAAACACAACTTGCAAGGATATGTCTGAACAAGATGAATGTAGCTTGGAGAAAAAGAATGTAACCATAAATAGGGACATGCTGATCCGATCACGTGGTTCAGACTGGATCAAGCATTAAATACCAATAAGGGATCAAATATATATGTATATTTATTCTAAAAATGTTATTCCAAACAGGAACAGTATCTGCAGTTATGTGAGGTTATAATCAGACTTATCTCAAAACAACACACCTGTGTGACTAAAACTAAACTGCTGCATAAATATATATATATATATATATATATATATATATATATATATATACACACACACAAAAGCTGAAAAATTGTCTGAGTCTCAGAAGTTGGAGATTTTTCTAAAGTCAAATATTGTCCACTTTTGGAACTTTTTTTTCACTTTTTCTTGAAAATTCCTGTATTTTTTAGAACACATTTTTGAGTTTTAAAATTCAGACATTTCCTTGTGTTTTTTCTAGATTTTTTATTTTTTGCGGATGTTTACTCCTTTTTTTTCTGTCTACAATAGTCTTGGTATGCATCATACAATCTCGGATCTCTGATGGGGACGCCCCTAAATTAGAGCATGAAGTAGGCGTCAGTACATCTGTAAACAGGACGTATGCTCTGGCAGAGCTGCGTCTCCAGCTGCGTGAATAACGTGCTAAATGTTTTTACATGCGTTTTCTCACATTGTCATTGACCAGCTCGTCCTCCGTAGCAGCCTGGATGCTGTAGGCCAGGAAACAGAGGATAGCGCCGATCCACAGCAGGATGGAGAAGCCGCCGAACAGCTGACGACAGAACTTGACCCACTCTGGGGTGGTGGGAGGCGGAGTCAGCGCATTCGGACCGTCCCTGGCCAGAACTTCTGCAGCTCTGGCGTTGGTCAGGCCCTGAGGGAGAGCAATTTTTAGGGATGAATGTCCTTCTGCTTGCAGTGGATATCTTTTTACAACACAACGGCCCAGTTTTTACCATGGCTTAAAGGCAATTTTACTGCTTCAGCTGCAGAACATCAAGAATTCCTGCCTGGCCTATTTAACACAATAAGCACAATAAACTAGGTGACTCTGCCTGTAAGAGTTCCTTAGCTGGGACTTTATGGAACATTTTACTCAGATGTCATGGTCTGATTTACATAAAATCTCTTTGTATACTGTAAATATCTGGAATACAAAAATGTTATTAGACTTTCTAGGAACTCGCACTGAATTCATTTGTGCTGCCTGAACCTTTACCTGTGCTCCCAGTGACTCTATTTTTCCATAATCTAACCACGATAAAAATCTGCTTCAGTTCACCTGCAAAGCTGCAATATCAACCCGAACGGCAAGCAGCAAATGTGGCTGCAGCAAAAAGGCTTTGTGATGCGTTTGTATCTGTCCATGTATGTGATAGTAGGACTTTTTTTTTTTTTTTGTATCAAAGAATGCAAGTTTGTTTGTGTGTGTGAGGGATTAAAGATGAAGGAGAGCCCAGGTGAGCCGGGCACGCCGCAGTGGGTCGAAATCAACCAAAGAAGCGCTTGGTCTCAGTTTGCATGTTGCCTTCCAGGGAAGGCAAGCACAGATTACATCTTTATGTGGGATATTACAGCAGCTCTTTATTGTGTGCTTGTGTGCAAGTGAAAATACAGGCGGCCTGTGTGTGTGTGTGTGTGTGTGTGTGTGTGTGTGTGTGTGTGTGTGTGTGTGTGTGTGTGTGTGTGTGTGCCGTTACCTGTGTCAGGTCCACTCCATAGCGTTTTCCCACTTCATCCACAGATATTTTATGGTCATCCTGTAAGGATAAAATATTTCTTTGTAACTTGTGCTTCGGCTGAACACAAACACAGTCTGTATTTGGCAAAGCATGAAATGAAAACTAGTTATGATTCTATAAGGAGTCATTCGGTGTTATATACTATGTGATCTGAAGCTGTATGGCTGCTGCAGAAAAAGCAAAGCCCCACTGCTGCCCCGTCTTACTGAAAAATGCTTTATTCTCAGTTTCCAACTGGAGCCGGAGGATTCAAATAAATGATTCATGTCTCATGACAGATCAGAGAGGTCAAAGATGTCCGACCCCACCGCATCTCATTGTGCAGAATGCATGAGCATTGTTTTCTGTAAATGTATGTCTGCTGCATTCAAGAATGACAGCTTATGATATTATGCATAAGGCAAGCTCTCCAAATGTACAGAAATGCACGCTCCTGTAAAATGATTGTGTTTTGTGAATGTATTCTAATCCAGAATGAGTCACATGTTTACAAAGTCAAAGGGACAATTTTGTTTATCTGAAAGCGCAGCTGGAGAACGGGTCAAAGTGACATTTTGTTCTTGGCAGTATATTGCTGTTTTTCACTGATTGTTATCATTTCTGGAAATAATTTAAATCCTGTCCTCTGTTGATGAAAAGAATGTTTGTATCCAGGCTGAGTGAGGGAGTGACTGACAATGAAAATAAGAACTTATTTTGCAGAATTTGGTCAAAGAAAGCTGGTTTTGGCTAAATAACAGCTGTGAAAATCAGATTAAACAGGAAAATATTGGCTGTCTGAAGCAGGGTTGAAAACACCTAACATCAAAATTTTCTGTGCACATTGAAGTGAACATCTGGCTCAATCTGGGGTAAAAAGTAAACACGATGCTTACAAGTAGAAAAAAAAAATTATTTGCATCATCCATTATTGAACTGAGCCTAAAATCTGGATTTCACACAGCGAGATACACACACACACACACACACACACATATATATATATATACATAAACTTTAAAACATAGCTGGGATGATTGTTTTCACTTTATAGAAGAACTTAAATAGAGCACAAACTCACTCTGGTGACGATGTTCTCAGGTTGGAAAATCAAAGGAACGTCTCTTTGTTGAGTCACGCTAAATGAAAATTTGATCATGTTTTATGCTTTCTCATTTTTCAAATGCACAGTTTCAAGTTTTAACAGGTGGTTTTTAAAATTATGTTTCTGTAACGACTTCAGCTGCAGTGACTAAAATATGTTGGTTCTGAAAGTCCATCAGGAGTTTCTCTATTTTCAAAGCTCTTCAACGTGTTTGAACACTTTCAGTAATTTACAGACATCTGCGCTATTGACTGTTAAACTTTCATTCTTTACTTAAAATTTTTTCCTCAACTTTCCTAATGTGAGGAAAAAAGTTTGAAGCAGCACGATTTCTTAAATTTTCCTTCAATTTATCCAAGTTTGGTAAAACAACTTCATGCCCACCTTTAGTTCTCATGGTTGTGCCACTGACCTTCTGTCTATGTTTGGTTTTAAACAATGGGAATTGCATTTTATCAACAAAAGGCCCTCATAAAAACCTGAGTGTGCAATAAAACCTGATTGCCTGCACATCATTTCACCAGATGGAAGAAGAAACGTTCTGCTAATTCCTGCAGAAAATGGCGAATATTTGTACTAGACGATAACCGTGGACAAATTAGCAATTACTGGAACTCAATTACTGTTGTGTTCTAAGTTTACCAGAAGCTACTATGTACTTTCAAGAACTAGGAAAGTTCTTGAAAACTTTCTGCTTATGTACCAGCATATTGTACAGAAAAGCCCTATTCATAAAAAGTTCCATAAAATCTACCTTCAAGTTTCAGGGAATGAACCTTAATGTAAATCACCTTGTGCTGCAGTTTGGTTCTTTAAAGTATGTGGCCAGTTCTGGGAAAGTAACCAGTAAGCTCCAAGAAGGTTTTTGGAAAATAACCGATATGTTCCAGGAACTTATTCTATTGTTAGCCACCTGAAAGCACGGCCTAACTCCTGAATGTGACTAGCAAGTAGTGACCAGGAAAGTAACCAGACATTTGCATAAAAGCTCAAAGAAGTGTCTTTGGAGTTCCATTAATTACCATAATTATCCTTCTGGCAAGATAGCCAGTAGGTTTTATGAAAGTGCTCAGTAAGCTCCAGAAAATACCTCATTATTTCTGGAAAGGAGCCTCTAAGTTCCAGGTAAGTATGGTCTGTATCATGGCGTACGGCCAAATAGTAAGGCAGACTCAAAATATTAGGATAATTTTCAGTTATTTTAGATACAAAAGAAAATCTATATTGAACAGTTTCTGTTCTTAGAAACTTTTAGCTTGACTCCTTTGTAAGAACTTCTCTGTGTTTCTCCAAACTGGAATCTCCCTGATTGCTGTTTCTGCCGTGTGATATACTGGCTGCCCATAAGTACTCCTAACAGCTGCACTGTCTCATAAAAACTCTAAGGAACCAGTTTGGTTTTCCACAGCCCAGAAACTCAGCTTGGTGCCTTGTCACTACATCAATAAAAAAATAAAAGCCTCTTCCAGTAAATGGATAATCCTTTTCTCTTTATCAGGTAGGATTTGATGGTTTTGCAACGGAACAGTTTTGTTGGTAATATTCCACAAATAACCCGTAATCATGTCATCTTTGGGGGTCTTTTGAATTTAGAAGTTCGCAGTAAGACATTAATCAGCAATCATCTCTGGGAATTGCGTCAGTCTTACAAAATAAACAGTGTTTGTTTTTTCTTACCCAGCATAAAAAAAAAATCTTTCACTTTCTTTACTAACAGAAACCTCAGTCGGCAGGAAGTAATTTGGCCAAAACTCATCTGAACGACCTTGTGTTCTCAAAACATTTAGCTGTTATTTATATTGGGCTATAGCCAGTATTGATCCACCAGCAGCTAGAAGTGATTAAAGGGATTTACTGTGTAAAAACAACGGAAATGGGAAGAACTAAATGAAGAAGTATATGAAGCAGAGTGATGAAGGTAAAATGTGACAATCACAAAACTCACTGTTGACAGTTTCAAAGGGATTTTCCCCTTTAATCAGGTGCAGGCCTACTTTATTATTGACAGGAGTTACTTTATCACACGTGGTGCAAGAAGTAAAACTTAACCCAGTTTTCATGGGTATCGCTTGGTGGCTTTTTGACAGCACCTCAAAGAACTGCGGCTCTGCAAACGGCAGAAACCCGGCGCCAGGCTGCTGGTGGCCCACAAATTATTCAGAGTCTTTCTGAGTACAAAGCGGAGCAGCCAGAGGGAGGCTGAGCAGATAGAGGAGAAACAGGCCGGCGTTGTGGTTCGTCTGCAGCCGACTGCACAGCAAAAGTTGGATTGCCATTTTGTTTACGGGCCACCGTTTTCATTTATAGCCTTGTTAAATAATCTGGTGTCTGTGGCGTAGTGCTATTTGGAGATCATTTGGGGGCAGCGGAGATTAAATCAATCACGGCACAGGGACGGCATGTTTTCTCACCAAGGCCACCTCCTTCTTCAGCTCTTCCAGGTCCTTCTCCTTCTTCTTCCTCTTCTCTCCGCTTTCTGCCCCCCACTGTGGAAAAACACAGATGCAACAAACAGCAGCCTAAACCAAGGACATTTACATTCATGGCAGTATATTACAAGCACAATGAACTTGTGCATGCCGTTTCATTTCAATCTCCCAGCACTATTGGCAAACCATTCACGGAATATGGAATATATATATATATATTTTTTTTTTTTTTTGCCACAGTGGAAGCAAGCGTGTGTGTGTGTGTGTGTGTGTGTGTGTGTGTGTGTGTGTGCGTGTGTGAGTTGGGAACAGTTGGAAGAATGGCGCATCATGGAAATCATCTGCCGCTGTCAGTCTCCTCTTAGCAAGCACGTGTGCATGTCAGTGCAGCAGTGAAGGAGGGATACGGCGGGAGAATGTGAGGGGAGAGCGTGCACGTGAGTGACACGGTGAAAAACTAATCAAAAAAAGAGCCAAAGAGGGAGCGCCGAGCCGGTGGAGAGCCTGAAATGTGTCTGGCATAGCAATTTCCCCCCACTGTGCACGAGGAAGATTACCAGGCTGTCCTCCCATAAAGCTAAATGGAATGAGGCCTGATGGAGAGAATACAGGGAAAATTACAAAATAACGCAGATAAACAGCAAGCGAGGAGGAACAAAACTTATTGGGGAGGAGGGCCATCATCCTGAGATGGGGGCTTTTGTTGCTAAAGAATGCTCACAGACTTCATTCCCCTTAAACATGTTGGGAGCACAACATACAAACAGGGCCTCGTAAAAGTAGTTTGCCATGCCACAACCACAAACTTGGATTTCTATTTACTTTGTATGCAACTAAATAAAGCTAGAGGACAAACAACAACATGAAGGTTAAAACAAAGCTGATCCACTGCTCAGGTTGGAGAATCTGGGACAGGAAAATAGAGATAAAGCTTACTTTGGTCAAATGAGATCAAAACTTGACTTTATTTTTGCATATTTTTAAAATCCTGAACTGTGTTTGAACTTCACCCTGCACACCACACGCATGGGAAGACATGGTGGTGACGGCATCATGCTGCGGGGATTTATATCTTTCAATACAGGGAGAAGCTTATCAGAGTTGAAGATGGAAGAAGCGCCACAAAAGCACAAAGTTTTGCTAAAATATCTTAGAACACTTGAAATGAGACAAAGCTAACTTATAAGTAACTTTTCAAGAAATAGGAGTTTTTTAGGTCAGTAATTTTAAAACGCACTAAAAATAAGCTCCTATATCTTTTTAAAAGATACTTGTAAATTAATTTTGTCTTATTTCAACTGTACCAAGATATTTGCACAAGAATAAATCTAAGTTTGATGGGCTTAATTTTTTTTAAATTTACAGCTGTTCTTCATCTAAGCTGACTGAGATTAATCTTTTTTCAAAGAATTTATATTAAAAATTTGTCTTTAGATTTAGAATGGTTGTAAAACAGTTGCAACGTAGCACAACAAAGTTTTGACTGAAAGCACATGCTACATGTTTTAAGTTTTATTTTTTTTAAAACCAGCATTTTGAACTTTACATGTCCTTCATTTTGTTGGTTTATGACCCAAAAAAATCCTATTAAAATGCAGAACTTTGTGGTAGAAGATTGAAATTATGTGAAAATATTGAATTGGTGTGGATCCTTTTTGACCGGTTTACCATTTCTGCTCCGTCTGGTTCAAAAGCCATTGCTTTATCACATTAAAACTTACAGGTGTTTAAAAAAAAGCACTTTTTTTCTCATTTCTTTTTTTTTGTTGTTGTTGCTTGAAAAAGGTTATGAACTTACCCCTCTGCCCATAGTTGGTGTCCAGACGTCTGCAGGTTAAACGGTAAATGACGAACTCAGCGGTCTGGGATCTGCTGGGATCTCCCACCAACATGTGCAGAAGACACTGCTGCTGGCTTTTTTTGGGCCTGGCACCCTGCACCACACCAAATATCCCATTCCCCCCCTCAATGTTCCCTTCTCTCTGGGTAACCTGAGCTACACATCCCCTGCCCCACACCATTCCCAGGGTTTCTCTCCCCTCTCAACCCCCCACATCAGCAAACGCTTCCCCACCTGCTTAATATTCCCACACGTGGCTCTTCGGTTAACAACAGCTCATCAATCACTGCTGTCAGAACTACAAATGAAACCTTGCTCTCTACATAACGCATACAGTATTTACAATAAACATGATAATGAGGGATCGATAAGAGGCCTCGAGGTTTATAATGAGGAAGCAGCAGAGTGTTCAGCTGTTGGGATTCTGAGGCAGTCCTGGTGTCTGTTGTCCAAATAGATGAGCGAAGCAGTGAGCTGTGCCACTGAATCCAGTTTTCATTGAGTCTTCAGCTTGATTCAAAGCCAATGCAACGCCTCGGTTGGCTCAAAGTCTGCCGTCTTTTCCGACATACGGCAGGTCAACCACTGGGCTCGCACAACAGATGCAGCAAACGATCCTGTGTCAAATAAGCTCCAAATATCTCCTAACTAATTGCCAATTACTTTGAGGCTTGATTTTATGCTTGAGTTCTTTCCGCACTGCAATATGACTAATCCCCCGTAAAGTGTCTACTTCAATATCCTGTGCCACGCTCCTCACACAGGTTTCTGGTCTTTCAACATTTTCCAGAATCTCATCCAGGCTGAAAGAAAAGGTTAAACATGTCACGGAGAGCTCTGTAAAACTAAATGGTACGCACTGCATCGCCAAAAGTATTGGCTCTCTTACCATCACACTCATGAACTTGAGGGTTTTCTGTGTCTGTAACAGATCCAACACTGCAAAGAATACAAAACCATAGCAAGTATTTTTGGTCTAGTGTCTTGTGTGATCATCTTAGTACACTTAAAATATGACAAAACTAATCTACTAGTGTTTTTTTTTAGCAAGAAATAGGAGCTTGTTTTTAGTCAATAATGTGCCTCATAACTCCTTAAGAAACATTGTGGAGTGAAAACTGTAGAAAGGTCATGTCACTGATTTGGCAGTATTTAGGATATTTAAAGCAAAACATTAATCAATAATTATAGATAGACTGATATGAAATGCTTATGTTTTTCAGCTATATCATCCAGTCTCTTTGATTTACTGCGAAATAAGCCACAGGACCTTCCTCAGAAGCTTCTCTGAATATTTTATTTGTTCTCCGAGAAACTGAGACGAGTCCTTCGTATGTAGTTTCTATTGCAGGTTCATTCTGTGTCATCACTTTTGATCTCCGTTCACATCATGAACAACCTCTTCCTGCGGAGCTGTGGGCTGATTTCTGACCTCATTCGTGATCATAATACATTAACCTTAAAGCTGAGGGCAATTTCCTATTTCTACCTTTTGCCAATAACTGAACCACCAGCTGTCAACTTCTCATGCGGCTTAGTGCGGATGGTTGCTGTATCCCGTTCCAGTTTTGTGCAGACCTAGTATCTTGTCCCTGACAACCTTTAACAGCTCTCTGGTTGCGACCGTGGAGGAGGGGAGGCTGGAAAGGAAGAAATTGATTTGGTGGAGATATGTGCTTAATGAACATAATGAGTTGAGCTCAGGAGGATCTCTAATTGATTGACTGATTGATCATGTGCACACAACCAATCTGTGGGAGCCAGAATGCTGACTAGCCTGTTGAGGATCAAATACTCATTATCCCCTGCAACAGAAAGTGAAAGCGTTCATTGTTTCTTAAAAATACATCTTAAATTTTTATTTGATGCCAACAGCAACTGTTGTATGTTTCACTTTGTAAAGATTATCATCATTAAGCTGTAAAGATACTAAAGTAAGTCATTATTTCATCTTTGGTTTCAACCCCTACCATGTTAGTGACTCAGCCGCCCAACACAATAA
This sequence comes from Poecilia latipinna, assembly GCF_001443285.1. Classification (NCBI taxonomy): domain Eukaryota; kingdom Metazoa; phylum Chordata; class Actinopteri; order Cyprinodontiformes; family Poeciliidae; genus Poecilia; species Poecilia latipinna. The sequence continues at coordinate 43,181 of NW_015113777.1, forward strand.
ATGTCTGATATTTGGGACGTTGATGTCTTAATTATCTTGTGCTACTGGACAGAGAGAAGATCTAAAAAGCATGCAAAATGAAAGCCTTCTGTGAAATCATTGTTAATTGATCACATTTAACAGAAAATGTAATCATAGACAATTAGTATACAACATAAGCAAGGACTTGATCACTGTGTGGTCAGCTTTAATGTGAGAGGTACATAGAAGAGAAGGAACTTTGGAAACATCACGAATAAGCTAAAGACCGTTTTCATCCACATGGCAGTGAAAGCCTGAAATTACCTGGGGGGAAAAAATAAATAAATAAAGCAACAGAACACATTTACCTTCTCGGTGAAACTTAATTCCTTCAACATTTGCAGCAACATGTTGTATATCTTCAGTAAGTAGTGCCATTTTCTTTGAAGCCATCTGCTGGAGCGAACACATCAGAGCCAGTGACTTAAAGAAACGGAATAAGCAGATTAAGAAGACTGGCTCTGTTTTAGAGGCTCCCATAAAAGCCCTGCAGCTGACTGGAGAAAGAATAATGTTCCACAAGCTGCTCAACATAACAGACAACACAGCAAACCTCCATGTATCACGCTAATCAAACAACAAAGCACCTTCAGTCATGCTTGTTTGGTTCTTTTGTCATAACGATTGGTACAGGATGTCACTTATGCTTGCATAATAACTCTTCAATCATTATTATTGTTTGTTCATGTTCTTTGTTTGCAGCATACAGCACATTCAGTCACAGCACACCTGTGGAATTGCCTATTAATGCAAATAGCACATCAACCAATCAGAGCTGCAACTCAGTGTAGTTGGGCTTTTATGGTAAAGATGAATTGCTGAAGTCGAAATGGGAAAGAAATGAGAGTCTCACATCAGAAACTCCTGATACATGGGATTTTAACACATAAATATCTTGAATTTAAAAAGAAAATGTTGCAGCAGATACTATGTGGTTTGTGTGTCCTCGCAGCATCCTTCATCCTGAATGCACAGAACTCCAGCACTATGCTTAATATATTTACAAAAACAAAAATGTGGGATACAGTGGAAAGGGGGATTTATATAAAGATATGCAGACAATAAATTTGCTGCAAATGTACGGTGCTATCATCTGAATTTAGACCAATTTCTCTGAGGAATGTTTCCGACACTTCTGAGTCTACTTTATGCCATGAAGAATTATCTTCTGAAAGCATCAGGGAGTTCTGCTGGCAGTGTGCACCTAATATAACGGTGGTGAGTGCACGCGTTTTATTCAAATCATGTTTTTAAGCAGGTGAGACGACGCAGGTTGTCTCCTCAATAAAATAACCTATGCTGATTAGGGCTTTACATTCTGGAAGTAGGTTCATTGAAATAAAAAAAATAGCATTCATGTTTTCTTCCACTAACTGAACATATTAAAATAAAAATATTCTGCAGACTGCAAAATCCATTAAGTTATGTATTCAGTTGTGCAAAAGGACTGGACATGGCCAAAGAAAAAGAACATGTTGAAGGTGAGAAGGTGGATGGTGAGCGAACCTGATTGACTTCTGCTCAGCATTTCAATAAAGCTCGGACCAGTTCACATAAAATGTGCTCCAAATTTCCTCCAAACCAGATCTTTTCAAATATATTTCATCAGATTTGACCCACAAAATATATTTTCCACATAGGAAAAAAAAATAAAATCTAATAATCTTATCATTTTTAGAAATTACATTTGCAAAGCAAATAATAGACTGCATCCTCTGCCAGGTAAAGAGTGAATTTCTGCTTCATATGACAAAATCTTAAGTACCTAACTAGGCTTAATCAAGAAAAACCTTCCAAAACATAAGCACATTGTGTCTTTAAATGCTATGTTAAGGGATTTGAATCCTTTTTCTCTGCCTAAACAAAACAGTAAATAAATAAATAAATAAAAAATAGCTTTGCTGTGCATTATCCCCCCACCAGCTGGTCATTCAGACGGCGCAGCTGAGCAGGTGCATCAGTTAAAGTCTGCGACTGCACTGTGTCTGAATCTGAAGCAGAGCACTTCTGAAAAGGTCATGTATGTTCACTGAACCCCACCTGCTCGTTAGGTCAGAAAAAATTAAGCCTTTATGAAAATTATATCTCATTTTGTCACTTTGCAAAAATGTGAAAAGGTTGTGAATAGCTGCCAAGCATTTTTTGCAGGTTAACATAATTTCCGTCGGATGTGGTTAAGCCGTAAAGGGCACAAAACTATTCTGATTAAACTCTATATGTTTTTTTTTTTTTCATTTCATTAAAAGCAAACCACCTGGTGGTTCTTGTTCACCATTTAAAAAACAGATTTTGTCCCCTTAAGTGTTCCTGTCACTGCAAGCAAGAAGTACTAAGATTGCTAATAAAGTCAGGGCTATTTTCTAATGAGTTTTCTCCTCCTGCCAGCTGTAACAACATTCACATGGCACACAAAACCTTTACAACCTTTTTCTTTCACATAAAACCACCACCTTCAAAGAGTTTTAATTGAATAGTTTGTACTATAAGACCAACACGGCACAGGGCATCACGATTTCATCATTGTGAAATAAAAAGGACAAACTGTTTTCTTTTCACAAAAACAAATCTGAAAAGTGTAGCATGCATTTGGAATCCTCCTCCTTTTATCTCATTTCCCAAATACAATCCGGTGCAACGAATCGCCTACAAATTTCACCAAATGTGCAAGCAGAGTCTACCTGTGTGTAATTTAATGTGGGAATAGAAACGGCTGTTCTGTGAATGTTTCAAGCATCTGGAAGACCAAGAAACTCAGCAGACAGATTGTTGATAAAGTTGTTGAAAAGTGTAAAAAAGGTTTAGGTTAAAAACGGTATAGTTCAATAGATTATCTGAAAATGAAATGACTGAGTGTAAGACAGCTGCAAATCCATCAAGACATTTCTGTTCGCCTTGAATGACGGGCTGGGAAAGATAAGGAATCTATCAGAGAAGCAGAAAAATCTTATTTCTGAAGGAGCTTCAGAGCCGTTTGGGGCAAACAGTTCAGTTTCATACAAACTATTCCGGGGGAAAGGATGTGATCTGGTCAATTTAAACCAGAATTAAAGTTTTTTTTACATACACGCAAAACGTGAAGTGGTAAGCCAGCACTGAATATGGTCATAAGACACACTATCATCATCCTGTGGGAAAGCTTTTATTAACCCGAATCCTCCAGCAGAAACTGAACCCTAAATGCAGTTAGAACTACAACCGGATCAGAGCAAAGCTTATTAATGGGTTAAACTTGTTCACAGATGCCCTCTTTTCAATTTGACAAATGCTCTTTTATTTCTTACTGATACTCTTGGAAAAACAATTTTGGTTACTTGTGACATTTTTGTTTTGATATAAAATGCAGAAATGATTTATGACTGAAAACAAATAAGTTGTTCTTTGTGGCACCTTATGATTTTTATGAAAGCCTGAATTCTTTGAATCCTGGTCTTTAGACCTCGCCTGTGATCAGACTATTTTCTTTTCTGGTGTATGAACATATTAGAGCTATTTATAGTTTTTTCTCAACTATTGTTTTGTCTTTTTATCATCTCAACAATCATATGGTAATTGCAACCAAATATTCACACACACACACATAAACAGACAACTTTCTTTCACTCACTGACATTAAAACAGAATAAAATTGGTCACTTAGGCTTAATGAAATTATTTGTATTTGTTAAAAATAATGAGTGAGGTATGATTTTCATCCAAACTCAGATTTATCATTTGCCATAGTGTTTTGCCTTTTAAACAGCACAACTGGGGATAAATATTTATGTGTCCCTCCACAAGCTTTTTACAATAATTTGCTAGAATTGTGGTCCTTTATTCCCAAGAAGAATTGTGTGGTTGAATTTGAAAAAGTTCAGCAGGGACTGGGAAGTTGCTCGAAGTGTATAGAAATTTGGACGAATGTAAAACTTGAGGCAATCCTGGAAGAAAACCTGGACAGAAGATCAACTTCCAACAAGACGATGCCTCCAGTCGGGAGCATTTGTACCGACTCTCTCCCTGTCTCCGTTTCCTCATGGAAGAGTTTCCTCTTTTTAACAGATCCACAGACATTATTTCAGGAAAAAAATAAAAAAAATAAACAATAGATATTTTCAGCTGGGTTTACTGCTCAACAGCTGTGCTTATGGCTTTTATTCTTGTGTTCTCTTTACAACATACAGAGTCAAAAAGATGTTAGCGTCCTTGAATTATTATGAGCACTGAAAAAAATCTAAGAAGCTCCAGTCGTTTCAAATCAAAATGTTAATCAGAGACTATAGCTAAAACAGTTTACATCGCATATAAATCATTTTACAAGGCATGTAAATATCATTCATGTTATGTCAGGCATCTGTGTGGCTTTGCTTTAAAACAAGAAAACATTCTAACGAATCCATTTGACTGGATAAAAAACAGCGACGAGTGAAAGAGGTGCATGTGTGGATTTCAACACCACCTATTCCTGTTATGAATTTTCAGGGAAAAGTTCAAGTCTGCACTATCTGTCCTGCATATCAAGCTCGCAGATTACGATCCATCTTTGGCTCAGGGTTGGGATGGAGCACCTTTAAAAGAAAAGCTCTAGGGGGAAGAGCAGACTATCTGTAGCGATACATACAGATTTCTTTGGCAGGGCTTAACAGGCCAGATAAGTCTCTTCCTGCAAAGCTTTGCTTCCACAGCAAGCACCTTCCTCTGTGGGTTTTCTTCCCTCCCCAGCCGTGGAACGATGAATCTAAGGCTATCCTCTCTCACTCTCTGCACCACAACCTCAATTTTCTTCCATCTCCGAATAAAATTCACCCAAGAGACAGCCACACAGTACCTGCCATAACACACAAGGCCAGAAATATAACGGCATATTCTATAGAGCACTATTACATTTCTTCCCTGCTTTGGTAAACATGTTCTCCATGTGAGTACACATGTAAAAACTGTCCCAGAAAACATTATTTGCTTCACTTACTGCCATTGTTTGGAATTATAACAAATCTATTTTTTAAACACTCTGTAACACGAAACACATATACATAAAACACGGGCATTTGCGACCAGAAGAGAGCTTGCTTGAAGGATAAGTTTCTGTTTGACGTCTTGAGTGCAGGAGTGTCCCTCAGCCTGTAGGGGGCGCTGGAACGTGTTTGGCTTTCAAACCAGCAAAAAAGGAGGGAAAAACCGGGTCAGGGGCAAAGAGGAGGTGGTTGGTGATCATTTAGCACCTTTGCCATTTTGTAGCTGTGCAGTTTGGGTCGTTTCGTACCAGATGGACCCAAAAGGACCCGTCTGGTAGAGGACGGTTCATACAGGCAAATTATCACAAGACGTTTCAGACCTACTTTGACAACTGATAATTTGAAGTAATTTACTGTCAGGGTGGGCATTTATTGTATTATTTGTCATTAATCTTGATCCATTTTTTATTATGATAATAATTTGGATTTATCACCATGATAAATTCCAGTTAATGATGTTTGAAACTTTAAAATGGTTTGTTTTGTCGGGATTGTTAGCATTAATTTGTTTCCCCCCAAAGTTTATTCGCCGAAAGCCTGAATAAATATCAATAAATCTGAAAATATGATTATATGCTGTGACGAGTTGCAGTTTACTGACATAAATCTTTATGTGACTGGTGACCTAAAGAAGCATATTCCAAATAGGAATGTTTTTGAGGCATCATATGTTTGGGTTTGTATAATTGCTGTGTCACTCAAGTCACAGCCATATCTAAAAAGGGGTGTGTATTTATCTTAGCGTTAACGATACAATAAATACTGTAAAACAAATCAATAAATAGTTCTTATTGTCACTTTTGTTATAATTATATTACCACAAAAAATTGTGATAAAACTTCAAATCCATTTCGCCTACTCTGATTTTACTATAAGATTTTATGATTCCAATAAATAACATATAACAGCAAAATGTCAGTGAGAGTAATCTCAGTTCAATCAGGGTTCATAATCTGAGATATTTCATAAAAGTCTGCAGTACATTGATATAAAGGTTGAAATATGAAGTCATCTGCAAATAATAAAATACCTTATATATAAAATTCAGTGTTTTGAATTAATGCTAAACCTTGAAATGGTTTGTTTACAGGTACTAATGACAATAGGTGCAGAATCCAGGTGTTTAACTGAGACCCAGGCTTAGGGGAAAGTCTTGCCTCCGGCGTGTTTGAAGGGCAAAGGCGGGAGGGCGTTTTTCGTCAATCACTGGCAAAGATGGAGGACGGCGTGAACGAAGCGCCTGCCTCTGAGTTTGGAAAAGAGAGTAACGAAGACGCAGAAGAGGAGGACGGACGGATGAGAGTGAAGCATTGAGCTGTAGGCCTGCCAGTCAGATAAGGAGCGGCTTAAAGAGTAGATTGGATTGTGTATAGACCTTTTCAGTGGGGGAATAATGCGGCGCGGACTCAGTAGACAGCAGGACGGGGAAGAGATAAAGGGAAGCCAAAGACATTGAGGACAGAGACAGCGAAACTGGGGGAGATGATTCCCAAGATGGGGGCAGAGATGAAGTGGAGAAGGCGGAGGAGGCAGGGGGAGATGTGGTGAGAGATATCATGTTACCAGCACACACGACAATAATTAGGAGAAACGTGCGAGTGGATTAACTGGACCTAAAATAACTCGGGAGTGCACCTCTTCCTGGTAAGACTCCTGAGAGCATCCATCCGCCGGCCGCTGGAGGCCGTGACGTCATTCCAGTTCGTCAGTCACTGGCCGCTGAGCCGGCCGCGGATATTCTCTCAGGCACAAACGGGAAGGGGGAAAAAAAATCACCTCCACCTCCAACCCCCCCTTGTTGGTTGAAAAATGTGCAGCTGTTACTGTAAGCCTGTGCCGTCTTATAGAGGCCAGAAATAGCCCCCCTTCAGCCTGGGCAGGGACACAGCAACAACCTCCATTAGCTCAAATGTGAGAGGATTGAATCACCTCCGAGCTCCGGGGCTTGAACTTCTATCTGCGTCGGCTGAGAGCAGGAATCATATTTCTCTCTGGCTATCACGCTCTGTTTTTCCTCTATGTGAAGTCCAGTGTGACTTGGCAGCTCCGCTCGGTGGACGTGATTGAGTCGTAAACATTAAAGTGAAGGGGGAAGATTCCAAACACATGAGGGGTGGTCTGTCGAGTTATGTGCATAGCTAGGCCTTAAAGACTTTTACAGTTAGCCCAGTGATCGCAAACGCCGTCTTCGATGAGGCGTTGTAAAAATTATTTGACACTGTTGCACAGTGAAATACGGGGGGCTATTCTTACAGCCAATGCTGTCTTGAGAGAGTACAGATAATGGGAAAAAATGGGGGTTGCATCAGCCTGGGCAGAAAAAGAGGGAGCAGACTAGAGGAGTGGAGGCAGTCATGGAGAAGTCAGACCTTTATCTACAGGAGCAAGAAAAGAGGGGAAGGAAGAGAAAGAACAGGACAGAGTGGTTAGCATATAAATCATTCCTGTAATTTGAATTAACAAGAAAGTCCAGAAATGTATTGGAATAGGAGGAAGAAATGGGAAGGGACAGGGGTGGGTGGGAGAAAATCAGAAATCAGCGTAAGGAGAGAAAGCTGGAGTTTGACACATCGCTTCTGGAAAGAGAATAAAAAAGAGAGCAAATTGGCTTGTCCCCGCAGCCAGGGATTTGTGATGCGTATCGGACGCACTCAGAGAAAAAGCTTTTTTCAGTGGATAGGATCACAATGAAAGGAACCAGAGAGGCAAAACCCAGGGAGCAGCCTTTTTAGATTTTGTTATCAAGCCCGGGCCGTCTCGGGGTCTCGCTTCAAATGGCATATCTTATGACCTAACAAAAGCAGTCAGGGAGCCGGGCCGGTGTTAGAGATTATCGTGACATCTGGGCCCACGTACAGTAGTAGCGTCTACATTCTGTGACAAGAGCAGATATGATTTAATATATTTATTCAGAGACTCAGGTGCTGTAGTGCCGGATGTAAAGTAGGTTTGTGGTTTAACTCTCTTGTTATTTGAAGGTGAACCGTTCGGAAAGGCGGGAGAGGAGGCCCGGCGGCGCCGACCTCCTGGTCCCTGCCTCACCACTGGAACCTTCCTCCCCGTTTTGCCGGGTCAGCTCCAGCTCAATGGTCATGAGCACCCGACCAGATCCCTCTCCGCCGCCGCCTCCCCCCTCCCCCTCCGCCCCTTTGATGATGGTTTGCTGCTGCTTCTGTTTGGGTCGGACCTTCGCCGCCAGTACCTGGCGCAGGGGCTGGAGCAGCCCGCCCCAGGCCCGCCCCGTATCCTATTTCTTATCCTTGCGAGACTCCTGCTTCTTCTTTTCCGAGGCGGCCGCCTTCACCTTGGAGGGGTCAGCGGGAGGCGCGGGGCCCTGTGGGCGGAGGGGGAAGAGGGGGGGAGGAAACAAGGGGAGGAGAGTCACTTCAGGAGGAAAGGAAGGCAGCAGGAGAGGACGTGAGAGAGGTGAGAAGATGAGAGATGGAGTTAAACTGGACGGGCGGAGCTGTGTGAAGAGAGGAGAAAAACACATTTAGAGAAGAGAGAGATATAGGTGGTCGAGGTGGGGGGTGGGGGAGACGCAGTCCTTTTAGGGGAGGGGGTAGCAAGTGAGAGGGGGCGGAGTCCAGAGCTGTAAGGGGGTGACAAAACAGGTAACCATGCGTTAGGATGGGACACAGTGGCGGACAGACTCCATACACCTGTGACAACTGAGTGACATTTGATCAATAACACACAATCATCTCCCCCCACACACACAGCCAGAGTGGGTTTTCACAGCCAAGTCATCAAAAAGTTGACTTTGAATCTCAGAAATGTAGGGATTAAATCCAAGGAGATTTTTTTAAATGCGTTGGAGAGCAGCTGGATTCTTCCAATCATGTTTCTGGCTGCAGACGATTGTTTCCAATCTAACATCAGGTCCCAAAACACCAATTTTAATAGACGTTAGGATGCATTGAAATTGGTTTATTTCAGAAAACTGCAATGGAAACACTTCCACGAGGACATGAGTATGATGGCTGATCTTACTGCTGGTGCAAACCAAGAAGAAGATGACAGGAAGTAGTTAGAGGATGATGGCGGGGCAAGTTTTTTGACTTTTTCATGTGAGATTTGACTCCATCTCCATTTTTAATTTAAACAATACTGGGGTTAGATCCCGATAAAGATCATGCAATCATGTTTACGTCTAGACCAATTTATTTCTAACCAATTAGCATCTTTCTTTTGGATTCCTGTTTTTAAAACAATCACCATCAGTAATATCAAGAGAGTATGTTTTTATTATTTTTAAAAAAGGGCAAAGAATAGAAGAGAAAGGATGTTTTCAATTTCCTAAAACAAGATTCATCTGCTTGGCTGATTGAGAGATTCAACCAATTATCTGCCATGTTTTCACTTATTTTCTTTTCTTTAAATTGCTTGCACTTCGTCAAACGTCTTAGACATCCCAGATGGTTGAATGTGTAAAACCATCTGCTTCCTCTGATTGGGGGAATATAAATCTCCAGTGTGCAGGAACATGTTTACAAATGTCTGAATTTCCATTGCCTTTGGTCTTCTGTTGTTTATGGTGAATATTTCAATGTGTAATTTGGATTCAAAAGTCTGAGCGACTGTAGCAGACAGTAGCGCTATGTTGCTGGACACTTTAACACTACATTTTAAAGTTAAAAGTTTATTTTCTATTCTTAAATTCAGAGTGAAGCAATTAAGATGCTGTTCTGTAAATAAATGATTAGCCAAGTACGTTTATTGGCATCCCTAGAAAGATGTGCAAAAATCCTTGCACATCCTGACAACTGTAGAAAAACAACTTTAATCAGTGGGTGAGAAACCCCATCTTCAATATATATATATATATATATATATATATATATACATTTTTTTTCTTTTTTTCTAACAAAATAATGGAAGAATTATGGATACTCACAACAATTCCTGTAAAAATACATTTTACTGAATGTCATTTCTGACATTTTATACTGTAGAGTAATCAAAATTAGTGATGCCAATCAGGTTTTTTGTTTAGAATATTTGGAATTGTATATAAGAAAAAAGCTACTCATTCATATTTGCCCATAAGTGTTTAAAAAACGAGAAGCGTGCAAAGAAAAGTTGCAATTATTTTGACACCAAAAACAATGATGATGGTTAGGAAGCATAAAAAACCCCACAAAACCATCAAGTCTCCATAACAAAACATGTTAACTGTTAGATTCCAGAAAAAGTAAATGTGGAGTTCATTACACTCTTTTCATACACTGGATTTTATAATTTTAAGTTTTTTTTTTACATCTTTACTTCAATAAATGCCACCAGTTCAAGTTAGAATCAAAGAAGAAATGTAGATTATTCTGAGTAAGTCTGTTTACTATTATTGAACATTCCTGTTATTCTAAATCCAGATTTTGGTTTCACTTACGAAATGTTTACATGGAACGTAAAAACTCCTGGTTATCCAGACACGACTAGAAATCCCAGTATTAATTTATCTCAACTTCTCAGACACATATTTTAAGTTTTAATGTTCCAAAAGCATTTTTAATAACTGATTCCAGTTCTGAGAACCCAGGATATTACTGGACACTGTCGAATATAAACTGGTTTCTCATTCTTTAGTGGAAGTTAGCATAATTTACATCGTGATGATGATCACTTGAACACAATGACGGATACTTGATCTTAAGTCATCCATTATTTCTTTGTCTTTGCCTCACAAGAAACCAGATTTCACAAGTGGATTTGGTCGAGTTTTGATAAAGTTTATTTAGACCTGAAATTTCTTGTGTCATGTGCATGTTCACTTTAAACACTTTGCTAAAGCCACACTGCACAATTTTCTGGAAATGTAGTTGAGAATGAATGAAAAATCCCCCAAAGTAGAGACAAAAAGGCCCTCAGAAAGCTGGGAGAACTTTTAATAAGGGTTACTAAAGTGGAGTACAGGATAGTGCGGCTCTTTGAAAGCTAAATGAGTATATACATTAAGGATGCACAGATGCATAGATGCATGCATTTTTAATGCATATATGCTGTAGAATGAAATATCAAGTGTTTTATATTCTATGTAAACACCATATCTGGAATTTGATTCAAACTTGGACAGGACTCCAACCAGCATTCTGACTGTCTCTTCATATTCAGATCAAAGTTGGAGGGAAAAAAAGAAACTGCAGTATATTTGATCAGGGAACCATTTGCTTACTCAGCTTTGCATTGATTTCTGTTGTTCTTCCAAACCCATATTATCTTTAAATATTAATGGGACCTTTACTTTTGTAATACCACAATTCACTCCCACTCGCTCCGCAAATTGTCTGTGCAATATATGAGCGTTGTCTGAAACCATCTGCAGGAAAAGAAAATCTATAAAAGGAAGAGGCAGAAGGTGGAAAACTCAAACGCTGCGTCGCTTCAGCACAACAAATCCATCAGGAAGGACTGAACCAGGAGGAGATAAGGTCAGGGCTACACTTAACCTCACAATAGTTGTATTCCAGTGCATTAACCTGTCAGTTAACCTATTGAAAAGTATCACAAGTGTGCAATAATGCTCTAATGGAGCTTAATGAAACTTCACACGCGTGTAATAGTTTTACAGTGTTGTGCTTCTTTAGATGCTCTTCCACAGGTTGAACTGTGGGCCGCTCCATTGTTGTGTTTGCAGAGTAAACAGAGTGAATAGGAATGGATCTGAAGCTCAGAGACTGAAATAATTTGGCTCTAATACATCAGCTTAGTCAACGGTGGAAAGCCCACTTGAGGCTGTTTCCACCCACTGAAGCTTCAACTAATAATACCCCACTGATTGCATTACAGAATTTATCATTTTTAATTATCCGCCCTGCAAAGGCAGCACACGATTGAAGGCGCCTGCTGCAGCAGACACCCAGCTCAGCGGGGGAGCGGCGCAGGCCCAGCCGGTTTCATTATCTCCGATTATACTTACATTCTCTCATACATCACTGCATTGTTTACCGTTATGCTTCCTGCAACAGGCTCCAGCATTTTATTCTGCAGAGCTCCCACACTAACGACGGGCCTGCTTTGTAAAGACACACCCCAGGCTGCAGAATGCAGCACCACCTTGGTTACAGGGTGGGGGGGGGGAGGCGGAGAGCGCACTTCAAAGGAAACGTAAGGTACAGTGGAGAAATACGGAGAGGACGGCGGCATGGGAGGGAAAAGTGGCTGCATCCCCTGCTGCATGCTAAAGAGAGAGGAGGTGACAGGTGAGGAGGGAGATTGAGAGGTAGATGAGGAGTGAGAGGTAGTGATTTCCTGTCCGGCAGGAAAGTGGATCAGAACCCCGAGGACCTGAAGGAGGGAGGAAGGGAGAGAACTGGAGAGGGAGGAGGATCGAGAAGGAAATTGAAGAGGAATCAACAGAGTGATGGGGGGGAATTAGCTTACAGATAGACGGATGCTTCCCATGGTCAGCAAGGAAGCCAAAGGAAAGGAAGACAGGAGGAGTGGATGAAAGGAATCTGAATGAGAGAAAGAGAGTGCTGGTGGGAGTGAACTGAAGAGGTAGGCAATAGGGAGACGGAGAGAGAAGAATGGGTGGGTTATATATGAGCGTGTGTGTGTGTGTGTGTGTGTGTGTGTGTGTGTGTGTGTTTGAGCTCAGATCGATACTAAGTGCACTCAATTATCATTCCAGAACAGTGTGTGTGCTTATTGTAGGGAACTTTTCCCTGAGTGGGGCTGCAGGAGTACAGTCTTCTTCCACAACACCCTCTAATGGGGGGAGCGTGACGGCACGCCCCACCCAGCTCCACAATCCCGTTTCCACTTCCTCACACAGCGTCTGGGTTTGTAGCGCAAGCAGCGCAAACCGTTAAAGCTGCAGAACGCAACTTTTATTAAAAATTTTTTTTTTTTTTTTAGATATTTGATGAAACTGTCACAATGTCGTGATAATCTATGAAAAAAATGTAGCTCTCAGTGCTAACTAGAAACAACCAATCGGAACCAGGAGGCGGGTCTTAGCGCTGTCAATCACAATCTCCTGTGGCTCATCTTCCCCTTTTCTCTCTGCTACGCTGCAGTTAGCATAGCCTGTTGTCATGGTTACCATGACCTCTGTTGACGGCGGGCAAACGATTTTCCTGGAAAGGCAAGTTGTTTCTCTGCCATTAGCACATTTAACAGCAAGTATGTGACACTGATTGACAGCGCTAAGACCCTCCTCCTGGTTCTGACTGGTTGGTTTTGGTCGGGATCGGTGCATCTTTCAGACAGCAATAGCAGCTCAGAGACGAGGTGGACGAGATTGATCCTTTCATAGATTATCTGCCTCATAGCAAACTGTCACAACATGGTGAAAGTTTTAACAAACCTAGAAAAAATATATTCTTTATACAAGTTACATACTGCAGCTTTAAACAAAGACAGTAAGGTTGATAAAATAATAATAATAAAGAAACTTGAGTGTCAGCAGCGCCTCCTAATCAGGACTATCTGATCAAACAGTCGTTTATAAGCGGGCCATAAAATCCCAACGGTCTGACTGCGTGTGGCGTAGCAACAAAAACCAAATCATCTCAGAGGAGGAGGGGTGGAGGGGAAATAAATAAACTGAAATATAAAGCAGAGCGAGCTCAGATAGAATATCTGCTTTTGCTCTGTGTTTGTCATCTGAGCACAGGCTTGCAGGAGAGTAACTGTAAATGACAGCGTTGTCAAATATCCCAGTGTCCTCTTGGCGGCGAGTTATTTATTCATATATGCACTGTCACACGCTGCAGGCACTTGAGAGCAACTCAAGAAAAACCTGACAATCACACGACAGTAGAAAGGAGAGCGGAAGACAGGGGGGAGAAAGAGGGGCTCCGCAGAGATGAGGGAACTTGTTTAAGGAAGGATGGAGAGCTGTGGGCCCTCAACATTCCTGCTATATGGCTGCAAAGAGACGCAAGCGTGTAGCAGCTTTTACTATTAAGACATGATCTTCAAAGCAAATATTAAGTGTTCATCATGTGTCTGGCTTTATACTGACTACTGATTATCACTATGTTCAAGAAACTACATTTAAAAAAAACAGGAGAACATTATTCCTGTAAGTTTAGTTTGCCAGTAATTAACTGGAACTACTCTTGAAATATGTTATGAACTGAATTATTTGCAAAAACAGATGGAAACATGCTAACATTAGCTTAGCATGTCAGAAAGCTGCTCCACTTTAAGAATGACAACAATAATCAGTTTGTTCATGGTTTGTTTGGCTGTTTTATTCGAAAAAAAGACTGAATTTACTTCTTCGAAAACAAACTTCCCAGTGTGCTTTTCGTCACATCACATGTAGCACGAGGCAGGGAATTCCTGCTACAGGTCAGAGCCATTGACCTGCAACTTTTAAATGCATTCCTGTTTCTGAATCAAATGAACAGATCATTATCAGAACTCCATGACAAGCTGAAATCATTTTTATAAAGTTTCAGGCTTGTACTCTGTTTGAATTCCCATACCTATTAGAAAAATTTATTTAAAAAAATCCCTATACCAAACCTAACTTTCCCAGAACACACTTAAATAAGTTCCTCATTTTACTTGTAGCAATAATATTTTAGATTACTTTCATTTCCTGATTAGTAATGTCATTCAGTCTCTCTGAGGAAAGCTATTAGTGCTATCTAAAAAGAGTAATTAGAGATAGGTGTGTGGTTTGATTATATGTTACAATGTGTTGCCATACTCCCGCCTTGATCTACCTGCGGCTAAATGACAAAGCTGTCACAGCAGCACCTCTGATTTCCCGACTCGGGTATCTGCGCGCGTCTCCATTTTCAAAGCTGAGTTTTAATTGACAAAAATGCCTTGAACTCAAATCCCTTGACGTACTTTTCTCCCCCCCTCATTATCAGCACACTGCTTCCAGTCGATTACAATACTCCCACGCAACCCTGCAGCCCACCACATCACCGCAGAGTAATCAAACACAACTTGCCCTGGTGGCTTGTTTTCACAAAAGCATACAAGCCACAAAAAAAAAAAAATGTCTGATTAATCCACCTCTTGAGGCGATCGAACTCCCACAAGGGAGAGAAGGGGACAAAAAAAAAACATAGCTGTTACGTAGCAGCTGCGTAAAAACACTGATAACAGCCCGGACCATAATAGGCCCAGTGATTTTTTTATTTGACTCCCAGTGAGCGAAATCAGCAGCTCCTGTCTGTCTCCCCACTGCGAGCAAATCACAGCTCTATTCAGTCCGCAGCGCCGGCATTAGTCCTCGTAACCCAGACTGGGTCATTTCACAGCCGCTGCTTTGATTCTTTGGCCCAGGGCTGTTTGGGACCCCCCCCACAAACCGGAGGGAAATGAAGGAAAGGGCGAGGGCCACAGGATAGAAAGGCAGGTTGAACGCTGAGGCAGCAAGAGGATTTTACCAGCTGAATGCGGTTATTAGAGCTGGAGGGGGCGCAGGGTTTGAATGGCCCGTTATTTTGTTGTTGTAACGTTGCTGTGCTGAGGATGAGGCCAAACTGGAGATGCCTGGACTGCCATTAGGGAGAATGCGATTATAACAGAGTGCTGCTATGCACCGTCATGTCAGCTGCGCCGCCATACAGAGGAGATGAATATTCCCTTTGACAACACGCTTCCTCATCCCAAATTCTCTCAACAATCGCCGAATGCTGTTGTAATCTCTCCAAATCGTCATGTGATGATGACAGCGAGCCAATCTGTTGCGTTTGTCGTTGCAGACGGGATGCATGTGTGGGAGCGGAGGGAGGAGGGGAGGAGGATACCGAAGGAGAGGGAGGAGGAAGAGGAAGAGGAGGAAACTTGCCTGTCTCTGCTGTGATCCCTCTTTCTTTTTCTTGCCATGTTTGCTGGAGGGGACAAAAGAAAGACAATGTCAGGATGTCGAATCTATCTCTCCCTCCAGTGGTCACAGGGCAGCACTGCCTGCCAGCTATCATAAAGAGACCATCATCTTAATCTACTGGCCTGTCTCAGACACAGCCCCCAGGTGCCAGATGTGTTACGATGGGAAGGGAATTTGCAATCCGATGGATCCATCATCGTCATGATCTTGTGGATTATCCACTCAGAAAATGTCGCCTCACAACTTTTAATCCTCCTACTTTGGACCTATGCTTGCTGTTTTGCAGATTAAATCGAATTGAAAGCTTATCAACTTCCAGTTTCAAAGCTTCAAAAAAACAAAACAACAAAAAAAAAATACAAAGTAAGGTTGAATCCCATTTTCTAAGGTTATCCGGATTCCTGCCACTTGTAGAAAACAAACAAAAGTTTGTTAAGGAAGAATAGAAATATGGTACTAAAGGTACCACAGCTAAAAGCAGAAATACTTGAATTTATGAAAAGGGTTTTTTTATTTAGATAATGCATCCCTAGACTGATAGCCAAAGATCTTATAAAGTGTATAGTTGTACATGCAATGCAGTAGACTTTAAGCTTCTGCACTGCATGTCTAAACATAAGAAAATGACAGGAATTGTGTGTAATATCGAGCCCTTGAAGCGAAGTGTGATGGGGTGTTAAGATAAAAATGTTAAGACCTGCTTGAGGCACTAAATTAGTTAAATCATCTTTGTACATTGTAGATTTATTTTCACCAATGTCAGAATACATCTAGAGAGTCATTACACTGTTTTTTTCTTGTTGCAAAAGATTTCAACCAGCGATGTTCAGCTATTTAGTCAATTTCTTGCCTATTTGGAATCAAACATAACTAAATTAATTACTATGCATCAAACAGTTCATCCGATTTAAATGCAAATGCAGATATTACACATTTGTTTTAAAATGCGCCCCTGAAAAAACAACGTTTTTAAGTCCTTATCTGGTCCAAAGAAACATCTTAGACTACATAGCCCCAGTATGCCAGGCACAGGGGGAAATGGGACTCAGCCTTGCTCAAAGGGCCTTGGCCAGACATGTGTCGGTGCCAGGAATGGGCTCCAGCCTCTGCTCCCGCCCCCTGCAGAGACCCCACAGGCTGGGCACTGACCTGACATTAAGGCTGAAGACGCGACGCGCCACCAGGAACCTCATTAGGTAGTAGATGACCACAATCAGCACCAGCAGGCCCAGCACCACACCGATGATGGCCCCCGTGATCACACCCGCTTGGATGGGCACTAAGACGAGAGGAGAGGAGGCAGAAGACGGGATAGAAGGACAGAGAGAACCAGATCAATACAGATAATATGTGAATAATCAGAGGGAGATATGGATTGGAAATGAAGGAGTTAGGATGAAAAGGAGGAGGAACAAAGTAACATATTACATTAGAACAGAGGAAGAAAGGCTGACTAAAAGATGAAAACATTTAAATTCAGCGAAGGTAAAAGAAAAAGGGATAGAAGGAGAGAGAGAATATGGTGAAGATGGGAAAATTGGAGAAAGTGAGAATGAGGCTGACAGCAGCCTAAAATAAAGATTGAGATAAAATTGTAATCGATTTCATTTAATGGTGCGACAACTTCTCTGATAAATATTCACTTGCTTTCACTGAGATCAATTTCAAAGTTTGGGACGATTACACAGATCTAAAAATATTTGCTTTCCAATAGGACAAAAATTACTGGGAGATATAAGACGAAATAAGCTCTTCAAAAGTTTCCACAGAGGACTTGATTCCTTTCACAACTCGGTTTTGTTACAACCACAAACTTCAACATATTCAATTATGATTTTAGGTGATAGACCACGAGTTAACCCTAAAGGCCCGGGGGCCAAATCTGGCCCGCCACAGCTTCTTATGTGGCCCTCTAAACTGCAGAGGGACACAGTGAGCCTTCAAGATGATACTGGATTTTTTAAATACGATTTTATCAATCAAATCAAAGCAGTTTTTATTTGCAAACTCCCAAATTACATCAGTAAGTCACTCCAGTTTTTCACAATTCCACAAACATATAAATTCCTGCAAAATAAAAAAAAATACTTAACTAATGCAGAGACATCAGTTTATTAATATTTTTATAGTTTGTTAATGGGTTTTATCAATACATTTTCAAACCGTCCCTTTAAGAAGATTCATGATCTTGATGTGATCCAAAATGAAAATGACCTTTATACGCCTGATAAACCCAAAACAAAGTTTAAGGATTTAGCTCTGAACTTTATCTGTACCATCTTCATAAACATCATTCGATCTAACATGTCCCTTAGGAACAGACAAGAGTTTGTGGTTGTGATGTGATCAATTTGCAGGGCACTGTGCTGGGATCAAAGCAGCTAACTCACAGGTCTCAAAGACCAGCAGCCGGACGCTGGAGGGGCGCCCCACGATGTCAGGGGGGTTCTTGGCGTCGCAGGTGAAGGTGCCGTTGTCGCTGAAATCCAAATTTTTGATCAGGATGGAGCCGTCACGACGCTTCGGGTTCCCCACGAACTCCACCCTGTCCTTGAACGCGCCTTTGTTGTCAGTGTAGGCCTCACCACCGGCGTAGTGGGCGATCTGGGGACGACAGAGGAGGAAACACTGACCAATGGCACTCAAGAGTACCTGATGGATCTGGATCTCTGGAGTGGAAGTAATCAGGAATCATTCTATGCTACTCTGATTGAGTTTGCAGTTTGTTTATTTTTTTTTAAATACATTTAAAAGCTCCAGATTTAAACCTTCAGATAATGGATATTCAGGCCTGCTGCAAAATCTTAACAAGTTCAGCATGCATTAAAATGTGAGATTAACTATTTATAATTTAAAGTTTTATCAAAATTCAGCACTTAAAAATGTACACCTCACCCAAAAACATGATGCATTTTCGTCAAAAGGTGTAGCTTTTGAGTGATTTAAAATTATTTTATTTTTGATGTTAATTGTTAAATACTGAAAGATGATCATTGTCTCCCGATATTTCCAATATTTCTGACTAATGGAAAAGATTTGTGATCCAAACTATTGGTAAGAAAATGTTATTAAAATGAAGCTAAGGAAAAATAGATCTTACAAAATTCCAAATAGAAAAATATTAAGTATCAAAAAAGTTTGTTCATTTGTAAAGAACCACTTTGGGCATCAGGTATAAAAGTACAGTCACGTTATTCAATAAATGTGTTTCGATGTGTCAGATTGACAGTACCTTTTGAAAAGTGACAATCTTAAACTGTTATTAATCATACTTTTCAAGCTACATGACTATATTGGGGTTTTTTTTATGTCTGATGTAATATTGTAATTTTAAATGCCATGTTTTCATAAGTGGAAAATCATAAAGGCTTTCAAAGATCCATCTATGTGTAGAAATCTACATATTGTGTTTCGCATACTGATAACGTTCCTCAAATAAACGGACTTTTCAATAATATTCTAATTTATTAAATGGGTCAGCATGAGCCATTGGTATTAGGAAATATCCAGGATTTAACCATAGATATAATATTGAGATTTATTATGTTTATGGTTTAAACATTTAAGCCTCACATTCCCACCCCCCACACCCCCAACACACACACACACACACCCACACACACACACACGTTAGAGTGTGTGCATGTGAATTAGAGAAATTCCTGTAATGACCAAAATTTTAACACAGACAGTGCAACCCTTCCTCCACCCGTTGATGTGCACTGCTAGCGAGCTGGCTGAAAAAAGGACATAAGTTTCAGTCAGTGAACATCACTGGCAGTAGAAAATATTCACTCTTATTAAGATAAATCTATTAAAACTGCAGCTGACAATCAGAGTTTATTTAGCAGGCGACTGTAACCTTTACTCAAGAAGCTAAGCAATTAAATGTTGCTATCTGCTAATAGCAGCTTGTTTTATTTATGTTACTCTATTAAAAGAGGAACAGCATAAAGGAACAATTATCTTGTGAAAACAACCTCAAACATTCAGTTTATTTGCTGAAATCTAGCAAAATCAAAAATATCTTAAAGATCTGTTGTAGCTTAGAACATTGTTTCGTTACTGCGAATACAGTGGACTGTTGGTTGGTTATGAACCACAGCCACCTACAACTTTTTAATATCTGCGAATACTTGAGACCCCTCTAAAAACATTCAAGACTGCCTGTTTGTAATAGTTCGTACATCAAATATACCTTAAGAAGAATTAAAACATACTGGAATCATGTTAGCCCCATTAGCAGAAGCTAACAGCTATGA
Organism: Poecilia latipinna; assembly: GCF_001443285.1. NCBI lineage: Eukaryota > Metazoa > Chordata > Actinopteri > Cyprinodontiformes > Poeciliidae > Poecilia > Poecilia latipinna. Next base: position 63,256 of record NW_015113777.1, read on the forward strand.
TCTTTCTTATTTCTGCTCTTCGGGGTTCAGCCAATCGGCAGCGGCAAGGAAAATAATGGCGCTCCTGGATTGGCTGATTTACAAATGCCAGCCAATAGCGTGTCGAGTAGCATTGTGCCGAGGTGTTAGAATTTCTGACACTGTATTTTCTTTCAAATATTTTACATATACTTTATGGAAAAATGTATGGTGGATTTTCTGCAGTTAATTTAGAATCACACCTCCCATTAAACTGCGAATAGGTGGTTCACTGTAATCAATATTACACTCGTATTAAGAGTAGTGGGATTGATGATTGCTTTTTAGTTTTAAATAAACAAATAATTGGAATACAGAACACATTTCTGTTTAAATTTTTGTGTAGATGTCTAGTAGTTTTGTTTGGTTTAACATTTTTCGCACATGCTCGTTTCAACAAAACTTAAACAAAATCTCTGGTTGAAAAACCAAAAACAGAACTGTTTATTGGGAACTTGGTTTTCCTTTCCATTTTAGTTCCCAATATTTGTAGAATCATTCCTGGACTTAAGGTCAATCTGGTGTTAAACGTCCAGGCTATTGTGATTGACATAAATGTCTCTAAAAATCAATTACCACACTTTGAAAAGACAAACACAGCATGGAAAAAGAAAGATTTGCGAAACAGGTAATCTTTCAAGGTGGGGAAAGAAATGAGTGACTGAAGATAGGATGGTAAATAAAATGAAAACTCAGTTTCAAAGTGAAGACTCTGCAGGGGGGGACAGATGAAGGCGAAGGAGGAGAAGGGAGGACGTAATGAGAGAGGACAGAGGGACAAAGACTGCAGGGCTGGAGAGGAGGAGATTAGGTGAGGTGGACAGAGGGAGGCATGGTCAGGATGGGGAGATAGAGAGATTAGAGAGATAGAGCGATAACAGCAGGGAGAGTGAAATTAAACTACAGCAGGCTGCTGCAGGAGACGCAAAAAGTTTCTTCAACGCATGATGGAGAAAATCAAACTCTCAGCTCTCTGTTTTTATTTTAAAATCCTTGAAGAAAGAGCCCTTAAGAAAAACTCGACATTTTTTGCTCCTCTTTGTGCCTGGCAGAGGCACACAAAACAAAACAGAGCTTTGACAGAAAATGCAATCATTGTTTGCAAGTCTAGATGCCTGTTAATAGTTCTCATTGTGACCAAAATTTGGCCTCAAGTGGTGAGTAGGAAACACACAAGGCTCTTATTTAAGCAGAAAAGAGAAAATGGGAGCACAGGCTCTTTTAGCGGCTCTCTATAAGAGGTGTTTTCAGCCCAGTAAATGCTCTGTTATTTCGCAAATTGTTGCCATCTTTTGTTTGTCTGCCGTTGGCTCGTGGACATGTAGTGCACAGTGATTTATCGGAGCTTCTTTGCTGAAACAGCTGCAGCCATAAACAGCTCTGATGAGGATGGAGAGAGCAACTCTCACATCAATGTTTCAAGAAGTTTAAAGAGTTTCTGTTGAGAGAGTTTTCAGCATGATTTTTCTTCTTTTTTTTAAACTCCTACAAGCACACCTGTGCAGCAGCAGCTGTGGGTTTTGTGTAACATCATGTGTGTAAACGTAAATGTTTGCATTACAGAGATGCTGTCCCGCGAGCCGTCTGGTCTGTATCTCCAGGTGAAGGAAACATCCTCGGAAACAAAGCGCCAGGAGAAGAAGGAGCAGGACAGCCTGATGTCTGAGCCCACCAGGGCGTGGCGCTCCCAGCTGGTGTAAACAGTAATGGCCTGGGATGCCTGGGGTGCTGCAAGACACAAAGAAGATGCAAAAATGTATTCTTTCTTATCAAATCAAAAGGGAATCTATTATTAAAAACATCTTATTTTACACACTTTTATACTTCCATTTCGGTTTCTGAAAACTACTCAAGTGCTTTAGAAAACACAAATCCATTTTTGACAATTAGTTCATGTTTTTTAGATTCAATGGACACCTCGTTACCTAGCAACCCAAATGGAACTCAAGTGCGATTCATCAGCTGGTTTTACAGGTGTTTGTGCTGCACAATGGCTGCTGAAAAAGACAAGTGTCAAACTGATGGCTTACTATTTAGAAACCACTTGCTGCATTCTTGCTGGGTGTGCAGGAGACTCTACTTCTGCTTATCAAATATGTATGGTTGTATATTTCCATATCTGTTTGCGGCCATTGTCACATGTGAGTCTAAGCTTTGAGTTGGGGGCGTGGCCAGCAGCACTTTATTCGGATTTAAAGTGACAAGACGCCCTAAAACAGTTTGTTCTGAAATAAATTCAAACCAAGCAGAACTGACCAGATTAAAATCTCATTATCAAAGAATGATTTTGTGCAAAAAATGTAAATAAGATGTTATGCATAGGTCATAGACACATCCTAACTTGTTGAAGGAAGCATAATGTGTCACCTTTAAGAAAAAAATTTTAAAAATCTGTTTTACCAGAGATGTCTACGCAAACAGAAAATTGGGGGTTTTTTTGGCTGTTTTTGGTTAATTTTACCAATTACATTGAACCACATTCATTAGAAGGATCTTAAATCGATATTGTGATTCATAAATAATTAAATTTGCACTCAGATTGACTAACTGTACTTTTAGTGGTGCCTCCATTGATTCACACAAGTAACTGCTGAAATAAGGTTTGAGTTTGTAAAAGTCAAGGGCGACGATAATTTTCCACATTAATTTGGGTAATGTTGGCTTAACTGTCTGCACTGCTTATGCTTGAATAACATTTAATAATCAATGCTAGTTTGGTTTTAGCTGAAAAAAAAAAAAAAAAAGCAAATACTGAATTTCCTAGACAAACACTTCACTCAGCATCTCAAACAACTTGCAAAACTTCCAGCCAAGTGTGCCGCTCAACAGCGTTCACGTCTACATGTGGATGATCCTCTGCAGGTCACAGCATCCTCACAGCCGCAGTATATAAGCTCTGAAGTCACACAGAGCGTTCTGCCTGTTTCAACACCCACAGAGTAAAGTTCACAGCTTTCGCTGCGAGCGTCCTCCAGCGAGATAAAAAAGCCCCCGCACTGCTTGTCAATGAAATCAGACTTGACATTTTTAATTAAAATTCTGACAAAAAACATATATGTCTACAAATAGCTGACAGGAAGGAGTCGGGTGGGGAGGAGGGTTGTGTTTGACAGCCAAACCGCAGTTTAAAAGTCATAATATTAGTACACCGTTACTTTTCAAACCAGGAGACACCTGCTATGGCGAAGTAACACAGATGGATGATGCTAGCTAATTTACTGCACTGTAGTGCATGTAAAAATGATCAGATAGGCATGTTTATTAGCATGGTACCTTTCACAACACCAGCTAGATTAAAGGGCTTTTAGGAAACAGATGTAAAGAAAAATATATTAAAATAAAGATTGAAAATATACTTACAGAAAAAGGTATCACATCAAAAAACAGTAAAATGCAAAAAAAAAATAAAAAATAAATAAAAAATACAACAAATGAAGACAACTCAAAATGAATTCATGTAATTTGACATTTATAGGAAAGATGCAGGAAACAGCAATGTTTTCAGTCTTCGTATGAAGGAGCCAACAGTTTTTTTGCATTAAAATTTTTCTATAGCGTAGAAACTAAAGACTGTTTCCATTTGTTAAGTTTGGTACTTGGAGCACTAAGTGAAGAGGTCTTTAATAACCTGAGGGGTCTAGATGGATTATTTTTGCAGAGGCAACTCTGAGACGTATGTGTGTGTATATATATATATATATATATATATATATATATATATATATTCTGCAAGCCAGTGCAGAGATGTAAGGACGGGTGGTATACATCCCATTTCCTTAGTGTTGATCATCAACATAATCTTCTGAAAATGTAAGCTTTCACCAACTTTTCTGTTTTAACAGGAAAGCTTTTGTCCTGGTCGTGTATTTAAGCTGGCAGATAGCTGATATATTGATAGACTAATTAATTAGACTAATTTGATGGTAAAATTTAGCTCAGAGCCCAAAACAAACAACACCCATGTTTCTTTCATTCTCTTTCATTTTTAGAAAGAAAAGTTAAAAACTAAAGTGTTTGTCTTTAAACTTGCATTTTTGGACCAAGAACAATAACTTCTAGAGTTTTTTTCTGCATTAAGATAATAATGCATCTCCTTCATAATTCACTAATTGGGTGACTAAAGAACAGTGGTCATGTGGTGACACTGAATAATTAGGTTTAGTGCCTTTAACATATGGTAGTGATACTTTTTCAAACTCTTTACAACCTAAGATAGCAAGATTACGTAGATATTTAATAAAAAAGTGGGCTGAGAATGGAGCCTAGTGGAACGCCATTTGCTATTCTTGTGCATTTTTCCTCAGATTTGTGACTTTCAAATGAGACAAAGTATGGAATAAGGCTATCAAGGAAAATTTTGACCAGTTGAGCTCAGTACTTAGCCAGTCCCACCCACTATTACATTCTAGCAATCAGTTTGCTATGATTAACTCTGTGGAGATTTTAGTGAACCGCAGTTCAAATCAATGCACCACAATTCCAGAAAGCAACTGGAATGCCTCGGTGAAGTACTAATTCAGTGCAAAGACAGGTTTAATTCAATGCTAAGGCATTTATTCTCCCCTTATTTCCATCAGGTTCATTAGTTTTCAAGAAAGCAATCAAGAGAAAAGCTTCTCCCATTTAACCTTTGACCTCAGAACAATTGGAAAATAATTTCAACACCTTCGCTTTTAACAGGTGAAATTCAGGGCAGGCCTTTTAGTCAACTCATCAAAATAAAATTAGAAAAAGTGAAAAGATTTAGTTTTTCTTTTATTACCTATTCCCAGGAGGACCACTGACGCCAGCGCCAAAACTCTCAGCATGGTTTTCTGGCTTCTGTTGGAGCTCCCCCCCAAAACAACGGATGGACGCTGCGAACCTGACAGGACTCTGCCGAGGAAGAGTCCCAACTCCACCGGGAGCGTGAGTGGAAGGAGGAGAAGGGAAAAACCAGAAAAAAAGGAGAGTGGATGAAGGGAAGCAGGACGCCAGGAGAGACAGGACAACAACAGAAACCCCACTGTCCCCTGGTTTATACCCAACCACACCCCTCATCCCAGGCCCGGCCCGGCCCATTCCCCCTCCCTTCCATCCTCCGTCGCTCTGCGTTTTCCTCCCTGGAACAAATTAACACACATTATCCGTTGAAGTGGGAGAAAAAAAGGTACCTGCGCCGTACAGTGGCTGAATTAATTGTGTGAACAATGGGCGACTTGGGGCGAATTTGCAAACTCTGAGCAGCGTTTCAGCATGATGGATGCAACATGTTAAATTAAACCCTCGTCATCCTATGATTGAGTGCTGATTAACACTTGGAGTGTAGGTGAGAGGGAAGCACGGCCATCTGCAGTCGATCTGGGTTGCTCATGATTAAACGTCACTAAGGGAATAATGGGAAGTTTGGTTTCTGTTTACTGGGAGGATGAAGGAGATCCTCCGACGGGGTCAGTCTAGTGCTCTCTCCTCCATCTCCATGTCTCACCCGTTTCTCCTCTGCATGCACTTTGACCGGGTCTGAGGCCAGCCGGCCAAACAAAGCCGCGACTCTTAGCTAGCTGTCCTCCCTCTCTTCAGATTCTCGTCCTTCGCTGGCGTCTAGCACTCAGAGACAATGGGGCCTGAGGGGGACAGGGGCTGACTCGTGTTTGCCTGTCTGTCAATGGCGCTTTTTCATCCAGTTTTCTCTTTCTCTTCAGCCTCCTCCTGCTCAGACAAAGCCGCTTATTCAGATTGCAGTGCCCACTCCCCACTTTTCCAGTAATGCAGACAGAGAAGAAGAGCCCTGCTATATATAGAGGGGTTGATATGAGGACAGGACACAAAGATGGGAGAGAGATTTCAGTTTACATTTTTACTTATTAAAGTGATCGGATGTGGTCTCAGCCAGTTTTTACTTGGGATAATTGGTGGGTTGCCACTTTGATTCCTGCTCTGTCTGCCTCTATCAAGACACTTCACCCGCCTTGCCTGCTGGTGTTGGACAGAGGGCCTGGAGCCCCAGGGCAGCTGTGGCTACTATGGCATATTAGGGCCATAGTAGATAGAAAAACCGACTAAATTTGCCAGAAGAAACTCTGAAATTTTGAATTTAATTTTAAAAAAATTCTAGAAAATTGTGGGAATTTCTGAGCTCCATAAGCAGAAAATTTGAAATTAATATCAGAAATTTTCTAGAAAATTATGGAAATTTCTGAGTTTGAAAAGTCAAAAATTTCTTTTTTTCTAGAAAATTTCTAATAATTGAAAAATTTTTGAGTTTTTTGGTGCAAATTTACTCCATTTTTTCCACCTAAACTTAATACACCATTTGAAAGGCTGTGAATGTGTGCATGAATAGGTGAATGTATGTAGTGCTTTGACAAAGCACAATACAAGTTCATATCCTTTACCACTTTACCTGCAGTGAGCCATTAGTTTTGTCTCTGGAGCGAACATGTTAACAATCCCAAGGTGGAAAGACCCCATCAGTGACCGCTGAGGCTTAGAAGTTGACGCCTGTCAACCTGGGAGGGACTTTAAGGCCATTTTCCAAATAAACTGAGTCCATTTCTCTACAGAAAGAAAAATTATTCGCAGGTGGAAAACATTTAAGTCAGCTGCCAATCTTCTTAGTCATTGACATTGCCGCAAATTCCCCTCAAGGTCAGAACATAAATGTTCAGAGAAATTGTAAAAGCCCCAAGAGTTTCCACTCCGACTCCACGGCACTCCGACAGAATGTAAATGTTAAAGTTTGTCTTATAAGAAAAATAGAAAAAGAATAGTTGCAGGGTTTTAGGAGAAGCCCACCTCTTTATAAAGATATAAAGGCACCACAACATATAACTGGCTTGAAAAGTTGCATCTGAATAAACCAACAATGTGTCAAACACAGTGGAGGAGAGGTGATGATCTGGGATCTTCCTGCCTGCACTTTCTTCTTTTTTATTATTTATTTGCATGGAGACAAGTGTAATGTAATTACAAGCAAATTGTGAACACTATAACATTTATAGCCTCAGCTATTTTGCAAGCCACATCTCCAGATGGCTTTTCACAACATAAAACAGTTTAAAAGACAGTAAAGCAGCACAGAAAGATAAAACATTTATGATGTACATTTTACAATTACCTTAAAATGGACCACAATGAAACAGGTTCCATCGTAAAACCATCGTCATGATTCTGACTGTAAAACAAGACGCCTCTTCTTTAAAAACACGCTCCCTCATGTTTGGGGTCTTGTTTTGAATGTCTGAATTTTTTTATTGGATTTCCATCTTTTTAGTGACAGTAAAATGACAAAACTATTTTGGTCTTAATCTGAAGATTTCACGATAAGGAATCAGTTTTGAAGTCTTGAGTAAAAATGTAAAACTCAGAATACGGGAACCAAACCGAGTCAGACAGGAAATAAAGGGATATTAACAAAAAGAAGAGTTGGGAAAAGAGAATCAGTACAGAAAACTACAACATCAGCAGTTTTCTGTATGTTTTCTTCATTTTTGCATAATAATACACAACTGTTTTAGGATTATGCATATTATAGGTTGAAAAAAGAAGCTGTTAACAGATTATTTTAAAAATTTTCCTCACATGTAAAAATGAAGCAATTAAAATATTACACTTCTGCATGTCTTCTTTTATTATACATCAAAACAATATTTTCTCCTAGCTGCTAGCATGACTACAGAAAACTTGCAAAAATCATCCTTAAAAGCAGGAAGCGATTCAGAAATCCATGATCCGAGTGAGAGGAGGGGATTTAAATAAAGATGTCCACTCCATCCCCTTCAGCTAATTTTATTCAAGTTCAACATTCAGAACTAAAACTCAATGATCTCTTAGGATATAAGCCCTTAGCCAAGACAGCGGCACGTCCTTAAGCAACAAGTCGGTGTAAAACCGAGGCATGCTTTAATTTATTTATTTTTGCCACTTGTGACAAATCCTAACCACTCGTTCATCTTAACACCTCAAACGGCCCGCTGATGGGATCAGCCGAACAAAACGGACCATCTGCCAAGTTGTTGGCGCCGTTGACAGTCAAAGCTTTGGCTTGAATGTCTAAATCGCAACGTCCTTAACAGTTGTGGCAGGCTCTGCCTTGGGGCTCCCGCAGGAACAGGGGGATTCTTTATGAGTCTGGCAGGTGCAGAAAGTGGCTGGGACCCAAACTCGTCAGCAGCCGAATGATGGCGGCGGAGGCTGGGCTTGGCAGGGAGGAACTGTATCACATATAGAAGGAAGGGCCCCCCATTCCTCTATCTGGCAGTGATATAGCACACTAATGTAAGGGAGCGAGAGCGGGAGCTTATCTGCTGCTAAATAATACAGAAGAACCAGCAGGCAAGAGACTTGAACTGTGGAGCCTTTTAACTTTTTTTTTTTGTTGTGAAATTATACACGAGTCTTTTGCTGTGTTTTTTCTGGTATCAGTGCATAAAAGGCTTCAGATCAGCTGTCAGGATTGGAGGGTGTAACGTCACATTAAAATAAACCTGTGAGGGCGAATTGATGTGACAGCACATTAAAGCTTTTGTAGACAGAAAGAAAAGGAGTTAATATCCCCCAAACATCTCATAAATTTTCTACCTACAAAGAACAAACAAAGAAGGAAATTTCTGAGTTTGAAAAGTCACAAATTTGCTAGACAAACCCAGAAAAGATTATGAAAACATAGTCTGCTTAGTTCTGCCTATTTTGAGATGTTTTAGGGCGTCTTGTCCGTTTAAATCCAAATAAGCTGCTGTTGGCCCAACTAAACCTTTACACTGACTGCAAACGGATGCACATTTACACAACCGTATATCTTTGAAAAATAGAAGTGGAGCCTCCTGCACAATCAATGAGAATGCAGCAAGTGTTTTCTGGATTATATGTTAACTGCAAGCCTTGTCTTCTACAGCAGCCATTGTACAGCACATACATCGGTAAAACTGAATCTAATAGGTGAGGCGCAGCACCTGCTGATTTGTGACATTACACATTCGGTAGGGTTTTGAAACGGCTCATTTTCCAGACACCAAAAAAGCATCAACTTATTACCAAAAACTGGCTGGGTATTTGTGGGCTGATTTAAGACCCAAATGGAAATACATACATGTGCAAAGTGTAAATTTGCATAATAGGTCTCCTCTGAAGTAGCCAAACCAACATGCTACAGACCAACATGCTAACGGACTAGCATGCAGGTCACAGCTGACGTGTGCAGCTGGGCCAGGAAGGCAATTTCTGAACTGGGCCAGCTTGAGGCTTGGCTGAGAGTCAAAACAAAGGGGCGGGGGGAAAAAACAAAGAGCGACAGAGGAGATGCTCACCACAGAGGCTGGCTCAAACAAAGGTCATAAGACCAATGAGGGGCTAACAATGATCCAATGAAGTGCAGTGTGCAATGTGCCTCTCTGCCCTCCCCTTCTCTTAAACACGAGTTTCTCAGCGTGGGCCTGAGAAGTAAGGAACAACAAGCACTGCCATCATCATAAACCCATCATAAAGCGGTTATGACTAAATCAACAGTTATGCTGCAGGGCCCGAATAATCAAGTGAGACGTTTTCGTACTCAAACAAAGCAAATGAGCCATGCAGAGCAATTGGCCAGAAACCTGTTAAAAGTCAAGGCTGGGAGCCAGGATTAAACATAAATAAAGAAGTGCCATCTAGGTTCCCTAATTGGACACAGGTTGACAACCCACCGAGTAGAGACAGGAAGAAAGGGCTGATGACAGAAATATGACTGAAAAGTGCATCATCTCAGTGCAGCAACCTGAAACGCAGAGTGTGCCAAATCGACGGCGGCTGCAGCATACAGCATTATCAACTGTGTTTATGTCAAGTTCTGAAACCTTTGAAGTTGACTTCACCTAAAAGAAAATGCAGATAGTGGATCCTACGGAAGAAATGATTAATGAGTGGATGCACCATGTCTCTGAGCGCTGAAGAAAAATAAATTGAATCAGCTATTAAGAGCAGTTAGCGGGGAAGCAACACAACTATTGGCAAAAAGTGGCAACATAGAGGCGTTAAGACTGACCGAACTGAAATCAATGGCTAAACAGTAAATAACATCATGTTGACTGATGATAGGGGTTTTAGAGTTGAGAAACTGTGATGAAGATGACTTTGGAAGAGGAACAGGGCCACTGGAAAAAAACAAACAGAAACAGATTTTGGTTTTTTGTCAGAATTCAGGGAGTAATGCCAGATTTCTGAGGAGAAAAAGTCAAAATTCTGAGAAAAAAATCTAAAGTCTGAGAAAAAAATGTCAAGATATGAAATTAAAATCAATTCTGAGAGTAAAGTTAGAATAAAAAAAAAAAAACACAACAAACAAATTCTGAAGTCAAATGAAAGTTAGTATTGTGGGTTTTTTCCAGCGGCCCCAACCCTCGTGCGTAGATAAGTCATCTGCATAAACTCCCTGACATTTAGCAGCTTGCTTGTTGTTTGGAACGCATCGGAGAGCAACTTGTGAGTATTTTTGTTTCAATTGTCACTGCTGAGGCAACCGACAACATCAGCCGCACATAAATGACTCATATTTGCATCCCAAGTGATGTAATCTGCAACAGCAGTAGAAAACTTCAGATTTTTTTCATAGTTCAGACAATGGAAGTCTTTGTTTTCTTTAATCAAACAGGATCGGTGTGTATAACTTGAAAAGCTGTAATTATTTCCTCTACGTGACAAATTGACAAATTATTTGCAGAAGTTCACCTTTTTTTGTTGAACAGCCTATAAATTAATCATCAGGCTCAGTTTAGCTTCATCTTTCACATTTAGGAGCAACATCATACAAAGAACGTAGCAAACAGGAGGAGGTCTGACATCATGAAATCCAAAAGGTTACTGGCCAACGCTCCTGCTCAAGAAACAAAAACTATTGATATGCCGTGGGCTCGGCTGCAGACAATGGAAGGGCCTGTCCCACCTTCTCTCCCTCATGGCAGAGATGTCACAGAGAGCACCAAACAAATGGATGAAGGGACAGGAAGGGAAAGAAAGGACGGGGAGGCGGTGGAGGAGAACAAACGCATTGTTCTCGGGGTGGAGAAAGCGGTATTGTGAGGAAGACAGATAGCTTATGTGGGAGAATGGAGTGAGGGAGGAGGGCGGGGCGCAAATAAGGACAGAAAGGTGAAACCTTGCTCCTTCTATTTATTAATAGCTGCCCTCTTTTTCTTTTTGCAGTCAGAGATAATCCAAAATGCCGCTTTAAGGGGACACATCCTAAAACAGAGACACTTTCAGCACAGCTTCACCTTTCATCTCCTTCAGCAGCAGATCAAAGATCAATTCAGGAGCATTTTCTGTCTGGGAACGCCACAGAGCCTCCAGTGAGTGCCTAACAAGTGGAAAAAAACCACAGGCGCTGAGCAGGCAGGTTTGAAGCAGCCTCCCCCTGCAGGTGCAGGCCTGGCCGGGTGACTTGATGCGAACCAACAGCACAGCTGTTTGAACACGGGCAGGAGCCTCGGTGGGAAAGGAGGCTGGTGCGCAGCAGCGTCCCGCAGGCGAGCCGCGTGCGCCAGCTGCCCCCCGCTGTAAACATCAGTGACACAAACATGTTGGGCGCACACACTTTCACCCAGTGTCTTGCAAAAATAATCCAGTTTCAAGGAATTTGAACTCAAAGTTGACCACTGAAGTGGGAGAAAAGAAATGTACTAATAATCTGAAAAGTGGGCATTGTAAAAAAAAAATTATCAGTGATAAAATTGTGACAGGAAAAAAATCCATTACTAAAAAACAATTTCTGTTAATTTGATGTGAAAATAATCGGTGTGATATACAAATTTGACATTTTATAAGTTGTTTTCTTTCCAGAAAAAAACAGTTATTTTCCTTAAGTTACGATATTTTCATGAACAATGAAAATATCGAACCATGAAAGAAAAACATGTTTTACCCAGAATTTTACAGCTTTCTGGCAACTACAGCTGCCAGCATTTTACCGCAGAATTTCCTTTTTTTTTTTTTAAGTGTGTCAAGAAACACTTCTTTTATTCCCCCATCTTGTTGCATCAAGAGAGAAATGTTTGCCCAGATCCAGTCAGGATGGATGCAGACCAAATGTGAACATCAGTTTCCAAATCTTGCGACAATTGGATTTAGCTGTAAACTTTGACTGGGCCAGTTGAAAGTCATTTGAAGCCTCAAACACGTTTTCCATTGTATTTAGTCCAATCAACCCTTATTGGAGAAATCACATCCTGTGGTTGTGGAAAAGATCTTAGTCTATTTAAGAAACTACTGGAGAAAAACACCTGAAGAGATCACAGTAACTACTGAAATGGAGCTAAAAACTGAGAGATTATTAAAAACTGGAAGGAAAGTGCAAATGTCTTTGTACACTTGAGGTAAGACAAAACTAACTTACATGTTACTTTTCAGCAGTATACAAGAGCCTGTATTAAGTCAATAATTCCTTAATATCGATTAAAAAACACTAGTTATAAGTGAAATAGTGTGTCCATGGAACAAGACATCTTAAATTTTGGGGAGTCAGGTAATATTTGTCTCCTTCCACTTGACAGCTACACACTACTTTGTGTTGTTCTATCACATAAGCTACATTGACGTCTGTGACTCCAAAATGAGAAAAAAAAGGGTGCGAATACTTTTGCGAGGATCTAAAAACAATCTTATGCAACCATTTGAGGAGGCTTCCTTTCCCTCAAACAAGCTCGAAAATGACTTTCGACTGCGCCGCACCTTCAGCTATTTACTACAGTATCATTCTGCAAACACAATAAGCAACTGACTTAATTACATATTTGCTTTCTCAATATTTCATGCTCTGTCGCTTGTTTGATTTCTATTATGGCTTCTTCCATTTCTCGCTTTGTGTTCAAGCCAACCTCGGATGCAACAGTACAGCTGACAGCCATTTGAAATTCTGATTTTAGGAACAACCAGCAGGGCCCTTAGTTTCTGGTAAGGATGAAGGAGAAAGAAAGAGATGTGCTAATGATATTCATGAAGTGTCAGAAGTAACATGCAGGACAGGAAATGAATAAATTACAAACAAGGAGGGGGAAGGCATTAAGAAACTAAGCCTAGCTTTACACAAGGAGATAAAAAGAGGGGGTAAAATAAGCAGCAGACAGAACTAGACTTGGAATTTCAAAGCAACAATGACTTCTTTCTCAAAGTTCTTGTTCAGCAGACGCAGAACAGCCCACACACAGAAATAATAGGCAAACCAACAGCCACACACTGGGAATACTTGCATACAGACACACCATAACAAACAGCACCCTCACATGCTTTTGAGGACAGGAAATCCAAACCTCTCTGCATGTGAAAACAGCGACATTATGCCACATGCCGAGCGAGTCACTGCAGCATTTCACATGTAAATGCGCCCAATACACGCTGGAAAGATGCAAACTGGCTCCACGCCGACAAACACAGACACAGGAATTACAACGACGGCGCTTTTTGGTTTATTCCCCTGCATCTCTTTGCATTCAGCGTCGTCTCCTGCTGATGCAAGAGAGGAGCGATAACCGGCTGCACGTCCACCCACTTAAAACCAGGGTGCTGAGCCGAGCATGTGGGGCTGCATGTGGGCAGAGAGGCACATAATCTGAAACACTCACGAGCAGATGTGAAGCAGGTTGGCCATGCTCGCCACATCGTATCTCATTACTCCATCATTTATGGTAAGTGCTAAGGGACTAAACTAATAACTAAGAAAATTAGCTTGAGGACGGGTTGTTTTTTTTTTAAAATGGTTTTTATGGCACTAGTGGCCTTTTTTTTTAACAGTCACTGGACAAGAGAAGAAGGGAATTGAGGAAAAAAAAAAAAAAAAAAAACCTGCATTGAGGGCTGTAGCTTGGCCCGTCAGTCACCATAACAAATTTTAATGAACGATAAATTGTCCCAGAAGTTATTGCGATAAATGTTTTGAGACAATTTTCAAGTAACACAACGGTAATTTCATTATAATGCAAGAATGCATTCTCAAAGCTCAATAAACTTTAAATTCTAATGAACATTTAACACTGGAACTTACAGAAGAATGGTAAAACATGCAAATGGAAATGACTGAACTCATTTTTATCCATCATATGATTAAGTGGCTTATTGCAACAAGCCTAACTGTAGTCTCTGTATTCAAGTATACTAAAGCTGCAATAATCAGTATTGGTTTACAGTTCCATCTTTATATTCTGGACCTGCTTGTTCCATGTTTCCAACGCAGCACTTTGTAACCATCTTTATGTGTCTCTCAAGGTTCAGGTATGAGTTCAGACTCATTTGCTCCTCCTTTGGTTCAAAGAACTTCAGTTTTGTTTCTGTTCAGCCAGAGAAGGATATGGCACATCCATACATTTATATGTTCATCTGTTCAGTGCTTGAATGTGTTTAGTCACCTGGTGACATTGTGATGTAGAGCAGAGCATCATCTGCATAGTTACAGTAATTTATCTTTGCATTTGTTATAATCTGAGCTAGCAGCAGAATGTAGATATTAAAACTTGGGGAACCCAGCATGGGGTTTTGTTGCAAAGTTACCTACTGAAACAAAAAAGTCCAAGACTCAACCCAGTCAGGTATTGCAGCAGATTTTGGCCCAGCTCTCCAGGAATATAGCGCAGAAGTCCAACAGAACTGTGGCCATCACTGAACACTTTGACGAGGGCAGTGTCAGTACTGCGGTGAGCACCGAAAATGGACTGAAATACATCAAAGTGGTTGGTCATTGTTAAGAGATTGTTGAAACAGTCTTTCAATCGCTTTGCTGATGGCTGGCAGGTTGGAGACTTGCCTCCAACTGTGCAACAGCAACTTGTTCAGATTGTTCTGTTTCAGCAACAGCTGTTTTTAAAGTGCGAGGGAAAACACCCGACAAGAGGGATGACTATTATTTGAATCAGATCAGACACCATGACGGTCAAATCTACTTTCACACTTTTGCTGCATTTTCTTGTCATTCTGCCCCATTTTTGACAGAAATATTTCAAACACGGCTATTGTAACGTCCCTGGCAGTCGGTATAGTAGTTTAGATGCTTTCAGTTTATTTTAAGGCCAACATTTTATTTTTTTCACAGCGCTCCCTGCAGCCGTTGTCCTTGCTCCGTGTGAGTACCTGTGGGCTAAGCAAAACTCCCTGACAAGATAAAAAAATTTCCGACACAGGCACTCGTTTTGGCAAAAACACCATTCAGAGGAACTCTCACAAAAACAGAATCAAAACAAACCCATCACGAAGTGTCTTGGTTTGTCACAAGCACACCCATTTCTCAGATGAAATCATCATCCTGCTGAAAACTCTTCTCTACATCATAATCGCACGTCCTTGGCTCTCAAACCGGCCCCCTCCCGTCTCCTCCTCACGTCTATGATTGATTCAGGCTGGACAGTTAGCAGATTTCCATCCATCTCATGATCGCTGTCGGGGCTTCTCTTTTGTCCTGCTGTGAGCAACTGTCAGCTCTGCATCTATTCCTGCTCCTAATAACGTTCCTGGGCAGTTGGAAATCTCCTTGGCTTGTCCTCCTATTTCCGATACATGCCGATTGCACTTTTTTTTTTTGCTGCTGCAGGAGAAGAAGCTGGGCCTCAAGTATTGGTATGCCACCTGCGTTGCTTTAGCAATGTGAATTTCAGATAAAGATCTATTAAAAGCGGTAACTGCCAAATCGATGACGGTTTGGGGATTTATGTGCGCGGCATGCGCCGAGATGTTTATGCAATTTTCGCCCTCAAAAGGGAAACCGTAATGAGTGAACACGCAGCTTCAATAAATCAATAACAAATTACAGGAAGCTCAAAACTGGAAGACGCCTTTATTTTCATTCAACAATACCAAAAGGGAGAAGATATTTACAATTACATTGAGATTTTCATCATGACATGGCTGCAGAGACTCAGTAGTAGTCCTCCGGGTCAGCTTTCTCCCCTTGATTCTGAATCTGCTGCTGCTTCTTGTACAAATCAGCGATCTGCAGGGATCGAGGAGGAAGAGGAGGAGGAGCAACGTTCAGATAGATGGAGGGAGAGGAAGACAGAAAGCAGGAGGGGAGGAGGAGAAGATCATGAAGTTGGGTCAGTAACATGAAGAGGAAAAGCTAAAAATAACAGTTTGATTATTCATATCCCGAGCTTTGAAGTCAGTGACTCGGAGCTGCTGACTGGGAGACGGAGGCTGTGTTCATTTATCAGAGATTAGGTCGAGAAGAGGGGAGAGGGGACGAGGTGGGACAGTGAATAATGGGCACGCAGCAGGGGGGCTCCGAGAGGAGGAAAACAATGAAACATCACATTATTTATCGAGGTGAAGCTTTGAGTCTCGGCCTGAAACAGACTGGGTCCAACATGTTCTGGCTCAGGTTCAGCTTCTCCTGATTTCCTCCGACTTCAATGTTTTAATTTAATCCTGAGCATCACCACTGGATGGAAACTCTGTCTGCAGGTGCATCACAGTGAATTAGAATGTTATTTCAACTTTATTTAACTAGATTTATGACAGACTAAGCAATGAGTTTCCAGAGTTTAATGTGAAACTCATCAGATCAGACACTATTAGTTTACAGCTAATTAAAACCCAGCATCCAGGTTTGCATAAAATTACATCAACCAATGTAATTTTTACACAAAATTTAATTGAGCAAAAATCAGATGGATGATAAAGTGCAAAAACAAAATCTTACCAAGTTTTTCTGTCTAGTTTCTGGTGTAAATATCTTAACATACATGATATAAAACAAACAATAACTTACAAGTAACTTCAGCAAGAAATAGGAGCTTATTTAAGTCAATAATTCCTTAATATTGCTGAAAAGGTACAAATTATAAGTGAAATAATATGTCTATGAAACAAGACATTTTAGTTTATAATATGGGAAAAATATCTTGGACCAAAAAGAGAACAAAAATACTTGGTAAGATTTTGAGTTGTTGCAGTGCAAGCAAACGAAGAGAAAGTTTGATGGAAGGAAAAGTGTGGTATGTTGCATAAACAACATGGATAAATGAAGGTTGAAGCTTCAAAAGTAACCAGACAGATTTATCCAGAATATTTTGCAATGTCACTGATTCAGATGACAGTAAATTCAGCATTTTTTTTTTTTTTTAAGGAAATCAAGGTCGCACATAATCCACATAATCCAAGCAATTTGAGGTGATAATTTGGAGCATCACCTCTTTATGCTTTTGTCTGCTGAGGAGGTTAATGCAGATGCTGGTTTTATCTCCAGCAGGACCTGGCAGCTGCCCACACTATCAAAACCATCACATTGACCATACGACTGCACAATTTTACATTTGGATGTTTTTGCTTATTTCACAAAACTGCAATGAAAACTTTTTTCGCATAACACAAGCCACATGATCAACAACCAAACGTTACTTCTGGCGGAAACTACGACAAAGACGACGGCAGGAAGTAGTTGGTGGAAGACACGCCGTCTTCCACCAAGACACGCTGCTGCTTCTTGTAGCAGCAGTGTGATCGTGTGAACAAATGTATTCATGTGTGATTTTAATTGAGCTTTTTATTTAAAGGAAACACAGCAATTGCAGAATTGTGTTTTTTTGACATTAGCGGAATACTGAAAGTTTTGAGCACATTTCTACAGGTAATAGTAATGCAGCTACTCACCATGCCTAATATAAACCTCACAGTAAATCTATTGAGTATTGCCAATCTGCATTAACGCAGCAATTCATGCAAAAGGAGCTCCAACCACTTACTTAGTGTACAATACAGGAACATAGTTCTCAATAAGATGATTTTTCTGCATTAAAAGTAATTTAACTGAGATTTCAGTTTTCATTTATAGAAATAAAAGCTTGAAATAAATCACTGTATGAAATATATTTATATTTTTCTTTTAGAGTTGAATCACTGCAGTAAATTACATTTTGAATGCCATTCTTACTCCTTGAGATGCAGCTGTACATTTACATGCTGCCAATGTTCCACCTTGATTCCCAAAAGTAATGAACACACCTCCACACTCTGCATTCGAGTCACAGACGGTTTGGAATGTAAAACGGTTCAGACGGGACTCGGGCTTGTCAAGGAGGTATTGGATCTTCGGCCTTAGTTTGTACATCAAGGACAACTTTGGTCAGACCTGTGTATAAACTTTTAATTCATATGGATTTTTCCCCCCGTGAAACAAGATAAAAATCAGACGGCATCAAAATAGTCTGACGCTGCGTCAGATAGCATATTTCCCTGTGAAGCTGTGACAGCCGGTGCATTTCTCTGCTCACCAGCAGCTCTGCTTTTTTCCTCAGTTTGTGAGCATCACAGCGACTCGAGGAATCAGTTTGTATCCAATTTTTGCAACATAACAAAATTCTCCTGCAGTGTTTTAAAGGAACAGCAGGTATTAAATGGTGAACTGTGGTTAAAAAAAAATAAGTGTCAATTTTCTGTTCAGGAGCTTTTACATGTTCTTGGTCATTTCATATGAAAGAAGGAAAGCAAAGAAAAACATTGAAAAATTACATGTTTATACTTGCTTATTAAATGGAAATTAAAATGTCAAATGAGCCGAAAAATGATCTCGTCATCCCTATAAAAAAACTAAACTAAAAAACTTAATGAACTTGCAGCAAATGTTTCAAATAAATTGTTATTTTTTCCTTGTTTACATATGTAATATCTGCAATCTAATTGCTGAATAAACAATATAGTTTGTATGAGTTGGTCATCAGAATTAGAAGTGATCTCAAAGAAAACCAGAAACCTGTCAAAACTGGAAATAAATAGTTTAAATCTCCTGCTAAACTAAGCAGTAGTTTAATTCTGCTTAACGTTGATGATGTTGGTTTCCATTTTAAAACATTACGTATTATCTGATTTAATTTTTCACAAACATTTACTGTTTATTTAGATGTATAGTAAGACTGAAATGTACAACAAAGCATTAGCGACATGCTAAAAAACCTTCAAAGGTACAAATGATGAGATTAAAGTCACAAAATTACGATTTTATTCTCGTAAGATGAGTTTACTCTCATTTCAACTTTATTTTTAACATTTTTCACAATATGGCCCTATACTTTGTCATAGAAACATATATAAATTATACTTAAAAAAAATATTCACGACATGTGGCGTTTTAGAAACTAAGAATAAACATCTCAAAAACTTGTGTTTTTAACCTTTTTCTTTTCTTGTGTTTTTAATCCTTTTGGTCATAAAACACTGGAAAGCTGAATGCGTAAAACAGTATTTTGCAGCAATCTGATGGTCGAAAAGCCTTTCAGCTCAGATTAAAAAAATGAATATCTTTGTCGCTGAGCTCATGTTGACAGTTATTCACCAAAAAGGGCTTCAGGATTGAAGCTTGTTTTGTTGATGTGCAGATTTTGATTAAAATGCGATTAATTCCAGACCAGTAAAATACTTGGAAGTTTGTGGTTGTGATTGTAATGTGGCGACTTTAATAGCAACTGTTTTCAAAGTGCTGGTCTGAATCTGCAGCTGAGCCTGAAGGAAGCAGCAGCTCTCAGTCAGCAGCTTTGCTCAAACTGATGCAGGATGCTCCTGCATCCACTCCTGCTTGCATGAAAAATAAAAAATAACACGCCGTCCTTGCAGCGCTGCTCACCCTTGAAATTTTACAGGACCGCTTGTGTGAAGTGACCATGATGATATTGATTATGATGTGCCACATTTCTGTGACACTTTAAAAGATACAAACAAACATGACAGATTTTTTTTTTTTTTTTTTACCGTTTTGGAGTCATTTTTAGACTGCAGAAGGTCAACGTGTTTAACCTTCTGCTTCAAAGCTACCCGGTTAGCGTGTTTGGTCGTGTACTGGAGGCTTTGTGCTTCAATGCTTGGCTGGTTTTCTACTTAATGTCACGTACCTGAGCTCCGGTGGTGGCGTCCTCGGGCTTCTTGTCGTCTCTGATGCGAAGGAAGCGAGGGAACCGCAGAGAAATGCCTTTCTCTGCATCCACCTGAAGACAGGTTTAACCATTTTAACACTGTAAAAAGCTGCTGGTACATGTGAGCACTCAATTCCTTGTAATTCACTCTTTTAAGATTCAGGACTTTAAAGTAATTATGAGCCCATTTGTTGAGTTTAATTCAAGCTGCAGGACTTAACCCTTTGTCCTGGTTTAATTTATGCCTTCCTTTTATTACCTCCTCTGTGCTGAAGTATCACATTTTCTTTTACCGAATACCCAAAACTGCTTGAAAACGAATCAAATGCTGGATGTAATGACTATCCAACGTTTTTGAAGGATTAGAAAATATGTTAATTCCCTCTTTTTTCACTTCCACCTCACCCAAAGTGCAGGTTGTACAATTACAAAAGCGGAAAGCTTGACACCAATGTAAAGACAGACAAATATATTAAAATACCATGTGTTTTCATTGATGCTAACTTTTCTACTCTGCCAACCCACAGCTCAATAGCAAGTATCGTTCCGCTAAATCCGGCTTCTTTTGCAGCAGTTTCATTAACTCAAGTAAGATGCATTAATTATGACTCTTCATTCAGGGCAGCAGAGCAGAACTGACGGGATTTATCTGCAGAAACACACAAGGGAGCGGATTAACACCGGCTGCACTGACCATTCCCATGGCAGCCTTGTAGACAGGCGACAGCGAGAGGTCGGCGCACTTCACCTCCCAAACCTGCACGGCGTCCAGCCACACGTCGGGCTCAGCTGATTGGTCCACGCGGTAGTAGGGGCGGGGCTTGGCCAGGATGTGCTCCTAGAAAACAGGAAATCAGGAAGGTTAAACACAAGCTTGTTTATTTATTCCACTTTTTTTTTTCCTAGAGTTCAGTCTCTCTAAGACAAATTTTAATATATAAAGAAGAAAATTAAAGATTAATGTGTAGAAGTTTCTTTCATAGAGGTCAGGTTTTAAATATGAAACCTGGATGGATGGATGATTGACTGACTGGACAGACAGAACAGAAACACAATGATGCATCAAGAGAGATTGATGGACAGACAGATGAAAGAGGGACGGATGGGGAAAATGACCAGAGTGGAGGGTGAAGGGAGAGACAGAGCGGATGACAGAGGGAGAATCAAACCGGCATGTAAATGGATGGAAGTATTAGACAAAGCAATTAAAAAAAACAAAGTCTGGTATTTCAAATAATTATCTGTTCTTTTAAAAATGTTACATTTTATTTATAACCCACTTTACATTTAAATCTCAAAGTAGTTTTGCACTGATTGCAGTTTTCTGGCCTATCTTTATAAACCCTCACTTACCGGTTCCAATTTTGGCCAATTTTTTATTTATTTTTTCGTCTGAAATGTTGATGAAAACAACAAGAAAGTCACTGAGTTGTAATAGTGGGACGACTGTCATTAACGGGAAACGTGCAGACGTGAGCTGATGGGAAGGTCTGCCAGTCAAACCTCTGTGATGGCAGAGAAATAAAGGTTTTTACTGATTTATTGATTTTTTATTGATCTTTATTCCTTTGCTGAGGTAAATAAGATCAGTGGATAAGATCGGCTTCTCAAAGTGCTAATGTAAAAACAATAAAAACTCATTTAAAATTTAAATCATAAGATTTTAAGAGCAAGAATGTCCATTTAAAAACTTGTAGCAGAAACATTTAGTGTGAACAATAAAAATAAAACATTTGGAAACCTTGTTAAAGTAATAAAAATGACATTCCCGGAGGTGAATCAGAATCTCGGTCTGACCTTGATTTAGATTAAAAAAACCATTTCTGAGTGAATTGTTAACTAGACTGTAGCAGGCCAGTTAACTGGGTCACATTAAAGCAGTGCTGCTGTTTCCCAGCACATTATTTATACTGTAGGAATTCAAGGTCTAATGCTCTAATACTCACTGAATTACAATGCATGAGCTGACAGGTGTGCAGTCTTATTAAAAGTTGTGGCCGATCGTCATAAGTTTTGTCGAGGCTCAGAGTTGTAGTCTGTAAATTACACTCAGAAACATAATTCAACTTTTTTTAATTCTGATGCAACTCCTAAAAATAAAGAAGCAAACACATTTAGTATTGGTCCAAAATGCATCTAAACGTCAGAAACAGCCATTAGGGCTGTTGTGTTGCTTTGGAGAGCCACACTCAGACTTATTAAGATGAAGAACTCAACTATCAATGATAATCAGAAGCTCAATATTCATCCAGTAGATACGCAAAGTTTTAAAGTGCAGCTTCACAGAAAACAAGTGACAGCATTATTTTTAATCGACTGGCTTAATACAAGCTCAACAACTCACTAATGTTGCAAGATATAAGAACAATATAACACTGACACACTTCTATTGTCCAATGACATATTTCCATTCAATACCGTTTTTTGTTTGATAGGAAATCAGACTAAACCTTCTTTTTTTTTTTTTGGTCAATTAGGATTACTAAAATTATTTACATTTCTAAACAAAACAATATATATTTTTACTTTTTTCAAATTCATATGCTTATAATAGATGAATATTTGGTGGAATTGACTTTTAGAGTACATTTAGATCAAAGGTTTTGGGATTTCCTTCCACAAGCATCTCGTTGTAGCTTGTGGGATATTAGCCCATTTTTCCTGAGAGAACTGCAAATCTTTTCAACTTTGGGGACACGTTTGTTTATGAGAGGGAAGCCATATTTACATCAACAGTTTTTAATGGGCATTGTGAAGTATCACTTTAGAAATCGTTGACAGAAACTGCAAAATAACTTCCTCAATTTTGCAATTTCCCCCAAATGTAACGATGGTTATTAATATTTCCACTTTAGTTCAATCAGACCATAGGAAATGTAACCAAAAATTAAATCATTTGTCCCAGAATGCATTTGTGAACTTTTTGCGTTGCTTCTGGAGTAACGGCTTCTTCCCTGCAGACCGGCTTTTCAGTCCATCCTCAGTTAAAGCTCTGTTTCACCGTGGAAAAGACACTGACAGCTTCACTCAGCATCTTTAAACACAAACGTCTGAATTTAAAAAAGTAAAAAAATATTTATATAATTACACTGACATTTTTATGAATTTAGACTTTTAGAAATAATATTGATAAACCTAACTATCCAAAAACAACTTGCCTGATTTAATGTCAGACAGTTTTGAAAAAAAAAAAGAAGTTTGTGTGTCCTATAATTTAGTGAATGGAAATATCTGCTTTAATCCATAAATAAAATCAGGTGTGTGCTGTTATGTACATTCTTTGCAAGTTTTATAGGTTGTTTTAGTTTGTAGATTTTAGTTCAATGACTTATTTTGTCCCTTGAATATTTTTTGGGTTTGGTTCATTTTATATAGTAACTTCTAGGTCAAAAACAGCTAAAAGCAGCACATTTCTGGACTTTTCAACCTTACTTTTCCAATTCTGTTTCTCTAAAACAAAAATATGTGCACTGAAATCAAAGGAAGCACGATAAATGTGAGAAAGGCTTTTGTTGCCTGGGGGTTACCCAGCTTTTCTCTGTGACTTTACAGACTATTACACACACCTTGCAGATTGAACAGTCTTTGATGGTTGACCACACCTGAGCATGCCAGCATGTATTCCCTGATTTCTACAGAACCAGTCCAGACTGAGTCTGCAGAAAAGCTCTTCATGGATGGATTTAAAATGGTTTATTTACAGGAATCTCATTGATTCACATAGACAAATCTGTATTTTAAACTCCAGGGTCTCCAGCATAACGGGTTCTAGTGTAAACAAAACAAAGCAGCACTGAATGAATTGCCTAATTTTTTGTCCTATAATTACTTTATCGTCTTGTATGTATGCATACAACATTAAAATTAGTGACTTAATTGCTTTTCAGGAAACTTTCTGTTTAACTCAAGTGCTTTTATCTGTCTACCTCAGACAGTCTGTCGATGCTGTGGGTCAGTTTAGTGCAGAAATCACTTCATTTTGAATGAAAAACCTCATTAAATAGGTCAAGTCCTCTATTAGGGGATGTGTGTTCCTCATGCCTTCAGGAATACAATAATTACACTGTACATTAAATTACAAACTTGACATATTAACACAGGGCAGCTGTTTCTGCTGCATGCAGCAGTGGTGATGATTTTAATGCATTCATTCAGAACGGGTAAAAATTCATTGGATTATTTTATAATTTAATGTTTGGTCAATATTTATTTTAAGAAAGGTGAAGGCTACAAATCTGTAGCCTTCACTGTAATTAATTCTGTTTAAATTTTTTACATTGTTGAGGTTTATTAACTGATATTCTGACTCCTACATTCTTTTCTGCATTTTTAACAAAAGTGACACAAGCCCTTTATATTAGTTGCATCATAATTGAAAACCACACAACAAAATAAATATTCCCAAACAAAAACGTTTTTTGTGAATAGCTTAACAAGAAAGATATTCATAACAACAAAGTTATTTGGTTATTCAACCATCAGATTGATGCAAAGTGATTCATGGAACTTCTTTGAAAAAAATAAGTTTTTAGAAATGCGGACGCCGATATTAGCGATGAAGAGGTTTGTTTGGTGCAACGTGTTTAGCATTGTGATGCTATTTTAGGCTTGAAAAGCTTCAGTAATAGGCTGAGTCCTTTAAGCACCACAATAGTCTGTTCCAGTGAACCATCAGATTGTTTTTTGAAGCAAAAATTAATTTCTAGTGGACCAAGAAAAGCGGCTTGGCCATCTGTCAATGTTTGTGCGCCAGATTTACTGTTGTACCAGAAACACTTAAAAGCAAAGGTTCCATCGTGGAACTTTAATATGCAAGAAATAAAAAGTGATTAATCTGGGTAATTAATAGAAATTAGCATTTTTAAAATAGATTTTAAATACCTGTCTATATAGAGTTCAGTATAAAAGTTTTATATCAGAATATTGATAAATTCTGCAGACTTTATCAACACTAAAGCAGTGAGTGGTTGAAAAGCTCAGTGGGAGCTGCGTCCTCTCCAGAGAGGCTGGTGTCTTTCAGACGCACCACCGAAAATGTCTCAACCTGCAGACTCACATCCTGGTTTGGACGCTGCATGTCTATGAACAGCAGCAGCTAGAAAGGAGCCAACAGAAATCAGTGATGCTCCTCTCCCCTCCCAGAGGGAAGTTTTTAAACCGGCGCTGCATTCTCAGAGCCACAGCCACCTTAAGGACCGTCACCATCCGTCTCCCAGCATGCCGCCCCCCACTTTCCCCTCCAGCCTTCTGGGAGAAGCCACAACAAGCATCTGCTGCAGGTCCTGCAGGGTGTTAACCAGCTTCTTCCCACAAGCTGTTGGGATGAGGAACAGACTATGTCCATCCCTGCTGGCAGTAAACAAATACATTTTTTTCTTGATGCATACTATTTTTTTTTTTAACAATAACAGATTGCTTTTACAGTTTTTGATATATTTCTGATGATCCAGAGGTGAAAAGGGTTACTTTTTTTCTAACTAAAACCCTTTAAAATCCCTTAAATCAAAGATATAAAAAAAAGTAAATCTTTTCATACAAAGAAATGGAAAATTTCCACTTCTGCAGTCTGAAAATAGCAGGTTGTTTGAAGTCATTTGTGTTGAGTTGTTAGTTCTCATAAAACTACTACATTCCTTTAACATTACGACTTTATCATCATATTGTTTGAACTTTATTGTTATATGACTTTATTCTTGCATTACTACAACTGTATTCTTGCAGTATTATGACTTTATTTTGGGAAAAAAATAAAAAATCTTAGCCAAGCCCTGATATTTTTATTGCAAAGTTGACCTGAATTGAAAGTCAAAATAAACAGAAGCTGTAAAACACGGTTGACAAACAAAATGGAGGCTTTGAGCATGTTTACATTAGGGCCAGACGATATGGCTAAAAAACTTCAGCAGCTCTCGTATTAATGTGAAATAGCAGGAAAATCCTAATCAGGACAGGAAACTTAGACCGGCCACTTAAAAGCTAATTGGTATGTCTCTAATCAGCATATATCTGTAATTTCTGTCTGATTAATAAGGAAATAAGAAAACTAAATAAGCAGCAACTTTTTTAACATTCAAAATAGTTTTAGATTGAAGCAACTTTATAAAAGAAATTATTAGTATAACATTATACAATAACCCCGAGTGTTTTAGAGTGGGTGAAATAGCATGAAAACACAAAACATAGCAGAATAAAGTAAGAAAATAAAAATGTTAAAGTACTGAGTATTAAAAGTCTAGTTGAACATGAATATGTTGTTTAATTTTGTTCTAAATAAAACTAAACATTTAATACAAAAAATATAAAGATGATTTGTAAAATGGACACTACATTTTTTAAACCACAAACAATACTTGAAATGTTCAGTCAGCAAAACAAAGAAAGAACTAAAAAGCAATTCTTTATGCAATTCTGAAGAAGATAGCATTTGTTAGAGAAACATCTAATCCATTCAAATCAAGCTTTTTAACAAGCGAAACAGGAAACTGGGTCCAACACAAAGCAACCTGCTTCACTTTTATTCCATTGTTATTGGTTAAAAAGCCTCCAAGTGAATCAAAAATCAGCATCTGAGCAGTGAAACGAGGGTTCAGGCTAGCCCTCATTTTAACACAGCACCTCACCACTCAGAGCCGTGTAAACAAGCCAATTGTCTCCCTGCCGAGAGTCCTATTGGCCTGCAGCGTCGCTGCAACAAGAGCAGCACGGCCACACCGCCGGCTCGCTTTAATTCACCATCCATCACTTTCATTACAAACCTCTACAGTGCAGGCTTTACTGGCTCCAGGAAAAAAAGAAAAAGGAAAAAGTTTTAAACCTCATTCTCAGGCGCTACTTCTGTGAAGCGGTTTACACAACAGATACTTAAGTCTCTAATGTTTAAATGATTACTTTGTCGATGTAAAATAAATAAAAAACGCTGTACATTAACGTATATTTAGAAATGTTGTTTCGAGTTCGACAAATTGCTCCATTCTCTGCTGCTATTCGCGAAACAGCGGCTCTAAAATGAGCCGATGAAGTCAAATGAAGTCGGGCTCTCTCAACAGCTATCATTTTCACAGAGCGGTTGACAAGTGCTTAAAATGCTGCTGCTCCACTGCTCTGGAACAAACCTCTTCTAATGTAAATTGAAAAAGCAATTCATTACCCAAAGTCAGAAAACGCCCCCACGGTTCCTCTCAATGCTGCATTTTTTTTAAAAAGGTGAAGCAGCAGTAATTCATGGATTTCCACATTTGCAAACCAACTGGATGTATTTTGGTGTTTAGCTCTGCCTCTTCTGAGGATAAAGCCACTGAAAGAGTTATTGCAGTCATTAGCGATAAGTACTTTGCCTGGTTTTGCAGACTGTAGCCCGGCTCAGGGTTTCTGTGTTTGGTAATGTGAACTTCCTGGAGCGAGCCTCTGATGAAAGTATTGCATCTGATAATGAGGTGTATGTACTCTTTGTTGTTGCCTCTTTCCTGCACAAAGCTACTGGGGTAGTTAATGCATCCATTCACTATTTGGGTTTTCTTCCTTACAGAACAGTCTTTCTCAAACTGTGATCCCCAGACGCCCCCTACTGGTTCGCAAGGTACTGCAAGTAATTACCATTAGCTTAAAATGCGACGACGACACTTTTGGATAGATTTTTACCCAGAATGCAAATGGAAAAAACCGTGAGTGATACGGTGACTAACGAGTATATATTCCATTGAGGGAAAGTAAGTTTCACATTTGCTCAAAAGCCCCCTGGTGGTTGAAGAAAAATCCACATATAAACCGGAAAATACAATATATGAAAAAACACTGAATGCTCTCTGGTATGAGCAGGCGGGCCGGTTCCGTCATTGTTCAGGGGGCCGGACCAAATGACGTGGCGGGCCGGATCCGGCCCGCGGGCCGGAGTTTGGGGACCCCTGGTTTAATGGGTTAAACTTTAAATAGTTTGAGAAACGTAGAAGGTACTCCTGGGTAAGTGATTCAGTGTGTAGCTATGTTTCTTCACTTTTAATGCCATTCAGGTAAAATTCAAGCACATTTTCTCAGCAAATACTCCAATTAACGATCAATTGATTACTAAATAAGTTGATGATTATTTCAACAATCGATTAATTGTTTTAACCCTACTTTGAAGGATTTCAATTTGCAATTTCTAATTGCAAATGTTCTCTCCAAGCATCTGTGTGAAGGAGGATGATGTTGATTGTAAAAGAACAGGGAATCAAAACAAGAAAAGGTAAAGCGGTCCTGAAACTTTGATTATTTTAGCCCGGCTTTTCACTTCAACACTCATGCAGCTCTACTTCACCTTTAAAAACTTGTAATGCTGCTCCAGATCTTCATCCTTAAAGCCTGTCCCGATCTGCAAAGAGATGAGAAGAGATAAGAGAGGCACGCACTCATATATACACACATTCCCTCGTGGGGCGACAGCAGACATTTGGCAGCAGGAGGCAGAACACAGAAAGGCGAGCAAATCCCCCCACAACTCGAGCATCTTGTCTGCCTGATTCGCCTAAAGTGTCATGTCGCCTCTCAAAGGATTTGAACTCGCCGAGACACCAGTAAACACCTAAAAGGATGACACACGCTGTGGGAAAGGGGGATGGAAAGAAATGTAGGCATATCATGAAAATTTAGCATTTAGTCACCGGCAGATATATTCTGCAAGTGACCGTGAGAAGTTTAACTGTACGAGAGCGAGGCAGCATTCAAGGTTTAGAGGTGTTTAATTCAGCTGTGGGACCTTTATGCATTATTTATCTGTTCTCCTAGCGAGCCAGCTGTGGTACAGTTTGTTAGGAGTGAGAACCCAACACCTCTTTCACTCAGCCAATTATAGTGACTTGTTTGTTTGGTTGGACTGATAATCAAATTCCTCCAGCAGCTTAATCCAATCAATAGTGCTGTTTGACTGTGAGATAACATTACAGAGGCCTACAGGTGTTAAAACCGTGTTTGTAGAAAATGGCTCCAGTTTGACGACAGAGGAAGATATCTTTACCAAGAAGGAACCATTCTAGGAATTTAGAAAGGAGTCATGATTTTAATGTGACGGTCGGGTTTATTGTCAATGCGATACGTTGAAAAAAAGGTGGTTGTATCAAACTTCCAGACGAATCTTCTGGTTCTGGTGTACTATGCATGTCCAGAACCAGAACCAAACATAAAGAAGCTTCTATGCACCACATATCTTGAACAAACTTCCAGAAAACTGCCAAACAGCTGAAACGCTGAGTTCCTTTAAATCAAGGCCACAAAGCTTTTAGAGTTTCTCTTGAATTGTAATAAATGCAACATTAACCACCATGTTTGATGTGTATTTATGATGATTTGTAACTGGCTGTCACAATTGTTGGCTGAATTATTTGTTTATGATGTTTTTATGTTGTTGTGATTAAAGCTCTTTGATCTGCCTAATTGCTGAAATATTTAAAAAATAAACTTGATTGACTGAATTATTCACATTCAAAATACAAAAGAATCAAAAATGACATTTCTTACCAAAACCAACTGATAAGACATTCTTGACACAAAATAACTGTAAAGTGGACAAACAGACCTGTTGTCACACTGACTCTCAATTTAAATGATTAACACAACTAAATTAACGCAACCAATTCATTAAATAAACAAAACTAAAATAAATAAGACATCTACTGTACTCTTATTTCTAAAACTTTCCGTCTTAACGCGTGAATGGTGATGTTTGATACAGATTTTTGTTACTGAATTCAATTAATTCCTTCATTCAATTCAGACTGTTTAGCTAAAGAAAGTGAAAAATGGATGCAAAAGGATTCCTCCTTCAAGTCTCTTAAACACCAACTATAAAATTATCACTATATACACAATAATGTCCAATAAAAATCCAATATTAAACCACAACAGCGGTACTGCAGCAAACCTTTTTCACAGAAAGCCCATCTTGCAATCAGAATCTTTTAGAAATGGAAATCTGAAGCAAGTCTGAAAATCCTAAAATGATCTAAAACTGGAAAATACAACAAATTTCACACTTTTCCAGGATTACGAGGTGTCCTCTGAATTTCAGCCTCCTTCCTTCACAAGTACAAACCATGGGATAAAGGGTAGTTTTTCCTTTTATTCCTCTGATTTCATGCTGTGCCAAACGTTGCAGGGCTCAAGTCTCTCTTGTGCAGCGTTCACTTCTGTTCCAAAATGTTTTATTTTGTATTTTTCGTCAAAAACCAGTGAAAAAGTCTGTAGCTCTGAGTCATCCACGCCTGTTAGGCAAGCAGGCAACAAATGACACAACGAAATCAGATATTTTAACTTTTTATATTTCAACTCGGTAAACTAGAATTTGACGGTTCACATTGCAAACAAATAAGTTTAGATTTACATACATATGTGGAAAAAAGTCCAAAGGGAACAAACGCAGTAAGATTTCACCAAGGTGTCTTTGTAAAGCTGACATCACCTGAATCTAAAAGTCCAAATCTAAAACTGGGTGCAGCTTTTTACAATAATTTTCACGCTGGCTCTGAATGTTGTAGCAAGGGCATTTCACTAGGACATGAGCATAAATGTGATCTGCAGGGGAAAAAGAAAAAGTGAGTCAAATGCTAACGTATGATCCTCTGGTTTCTTTTGTTCTGCCTCTGCTTCACGCCCGGCGTTGAGGGAGCGAGAGGATGATGAAATGCTGCACACACAGGAGCGCAGGATGCTGCAGTCACACAGCATCAGCTCACAGCCGCTGCTGGGCTGCAGCAAAGCAACACAGATAAATGCCATATTTACACAAGTTCAGCTGAGTGTTTCTGTGGTCCAGTTCATGTGTCCTGCAGAACGCATCCTTCCTGATTTGAATCGGCACGACCGTCTCAGTGAGACGTTCAGACGGCATGCCGCCATTTCTCTTTCATTTTATAAATATAGTTACAGATAAAAGTACTGAACTGCAGTCGATACTCTGCTTTAGGTCATCCTCTGTCAATATGGGGGGAAAATGATTTGCTTACATAACAGTGTTTATGAATATACGGAAACACACAGGGGCCAAATTTTCTGTCTGAATCATTTCCACACATTTGTTTTTGTATTTACTAAACAACAAAACACAGGTTTAAAAACCATTTGAAGATTTAAAAAAGGGAGCAGAGTACTGTAAGGGATTATGCAGCGTAATATTATTAAATCGCGTCTAAATCTTTTGGCAGTTCCCGAAAAAATTTAAACCTAATGCAAACCAATAATGAGGATAGAATTACATAAAAATAGATTATATAGGAAAAATGCAAAATGCTGGGAATCCCAAATACTCCAAAATCAATTTTAAAATCCGTTTAAGTCTTTGCCACTTTGTCACTCCTAAGTATTCTGCATTACTCGTCCACAGTGGAAGGTTGTACACACTGTACGCATTTTGAATAATTCTTTGATATTTTTTTAATTTAAGAAAAAGTCAGACCCCTAAGCTAACCTAATGCTGGTAATTTAAGTTATATAATTTTATGAACAAACTTATTTTTGTTTAAATATAAACTCAAGGAATTTGATACAGCATAGAAGCTTACAGAACAGTTTTAAATAAGTGAAATGTTTGTTTATAATATCTTTTTCTCCAGTCACACAATTTAAACAGAATCTCCAGACTGAATAGAAAAAATTGTTTCTGAAACTAAAATTATACGAGTATTTAAAAAAAATCACTTATTTATACTCATATAAAAAAGGTGAAAATTATACCCAAACTTTTGACATGGAATCATTTTTTGTTACAAAACATTTCAAGCCAAGGGCCTGGAGGAGCTGAGGTGTAATGATGTGTCACACTGGTTAACATATGCAGTAACACATAAGATGGCTTTGCGGCTCCAGAACCTGCTGCAGTGCCGCCATTTTGTCTCTGCGACCAGCTGGATGTAGGATTTAAAATTAAAGAATTGAAAGCAAACCAGTTAAAACCACTGAGTTGTTCTGTTATTGTTTTGAAAAATATAAATGTGTGAAGATGACAGACACACTTTTTAATCTCACTGATTTCCGTGGGCCATGCTGGCTTCAAGGCAGGAGAAGTAAAGAGGCTTATTTAATCACTTTGTTCTCACCTGCAGTTATTATTAGGAACATGGGAGGGAAATCTCTGCAAGACGGACAGGGTAAAGGTCGAGGACATGTGCAGCTCCTCTGTAGTAATGCTTGCATTTAAGAGTAAAAACAGCTTAATTATAAAAAAAGGACATAAGATAAAATACTGCGTTGATTTTAGATCTTATGTTTTGTCAGATCAGACTTCAGCGGTATTTTTCCTTATACCAAATAAACAAGGTCGCACCAAATCAAAAAACTCATCCTCTGCAACATAATCTAGTTCTTATAAACTGAAATTACAAATAGTATCAAGGTTGACGTTTTAAAAAGATGTTTGTGTTTTATTTAGGCCCAACTTTAGCTGATTGTGCTTCAACTGCAGCAGGTAAAATTATTCTAGGAATTTAAATCCAATCAAAACAAAGATTACTCTCAGCTCTTGCAAGCATCTGTCTTACATTTCAAAAAGATTTGCAAACTAACAAAATACTTAGACTATACTGGAAATGTACCCAAGAGAGAAGAGAGATGGAGATAGAGACATAAAGACAAAGTTATTTATAAATAAAGCAATGCTTCCTAAATAAAAATGAGATTTTTGAAGACTGCATGTGTCTTCACCTGTTTTAAGATGTTGCTGTGAACAAAGTGAAGCACTGGGTATTTTAAGAAAAAACAAGAATTACGTTTTAGCAGTAAGTTAATAAGTACATTGAAAGATGGCCCTTTATAGGACTAAAATACAAGAAAAAATAATTATGTAAATAAAAAACTAACAGAAAAGTGATGGAACACGTTAAGGTTGTGACTGAATAATCAACTTTGCACAAGTGGCACTAGGAGCTTGGAAAGCAATATTCATGTCAAAAAAAATCTTCAAATATGTAGAACTTTAAAGAATTAGGTTTCTATATATAAATATAAGCATTAATTGGACAATTAAAAGCAATGAAACAGTGGTTTTAATGTCATACAGTCAGGTTTTGGTTTGCTGAGGTGCTTCAGTCAAAAGAGGAATGTTGTGGTGCCAATACATTTCTGCTCCAAGTGCAGCAAACTAAATCTTTTTCCTTTTTCTTTATGGGTAAAAATATTACGAAAATAATTTTAAAAAAATGAAGACAGGGAATTTAGAGGACAGAGTAGAGAACAAACTGTGCAACTTGCTTAAGCTCTTTAAATCTTCACAACAAGCTTATCACTTATTTTGAGAGGCACTTACTCGCAAGACACAAAGATTTTCTCCCAAGCAAGACTTAAGAGGAAGACCAACTTTTAGAAGAACACTATGTGGAAAAAGTTCCCAGAAAGAAAGAAATGCACTCTCCAGAAATCCTCCATGATGAAGTGACGAACAGAGGGAGCCTTAAAGTCTCAATCTGAATTACATATTGCACATGTGAAGCACAAAACCCTTAGGTATCATAATGCAATTTCTTGTCTAAGATAAGTTTGATCCAAAAGTTGCTTGCACTACAAATGCAATTTTTAATCCAATCATTCCACCTCCCACACGTTTCATGTGGGGGTGAAAGCTACAAGACGGCATCTTCGGCAGCTTCCTGAAAACGCTTCAGAAATCTGCAGTTTCTGTGTGGAATGCAAGACCCTCTCAACAAACAATGAAATATAAAAGTTTACCTTGCAGACTGACTGAAACTCCTCATTGTCTTCATCGTAGCAGGCCAGCAGGAAGCCTCCGTAGGTGCCCGTTCGTTTTCCCTTTCCCAGGTAGGCACCGATCACACAGAGGTCCACCGTGTCGCCCACACCGTCCAGGTAGTCCTTCTTTAACTGGAAGGGAGAAAAAACTCAGAGTTAAACAGGTATTATTTACCAAAAACCAAATTTAAAAACAGACTTATAACCTTGACATGCATTAAAATCTAAAGTTTCAACAAATACTTTACAAAGCTATTTCTAGTCAAACTGACCAGATTAAAAGAGATGTGGAAAGCACAGTTTAAAACGCTGTTAGTAAACGGTTCCGCAAACAATGGACACTTAGGCATCGCCATGTTGGCTACTTTGTGAAAATAAATAAAACAAACCTGCAATTTATTTCAAATTAAAGCCTTTAATTTGTCCAAAGTGCATAAAAAAAAGAAAAAGAAAAATGGCAGTAAAATGGACTTAAATTTAAAAACTGTGACCCATTTCAGCCCATCAGTCCCAGTTTATAAGGCTAATTTATTCTTCTATGCATTTAAATGAAATACAGAAACATTACCATGACTGGATAAAACATTTGCAGTCTCACATACTAAGAATAAACTTTAAATTGATCATGTAAAAAGGAAACATGAATGGTTAAATTGCACTTAGAATCATTTGTTTCTAATCCTTTTTATGGAAAATTGGCATCAACTATCTGGGTTAGTTTGCAGCTGAATATGTATTTAAGAATAAATATCACAGAGCAACTCTTTAGGGGAAATAGGTCCAGTCTGTGACAAATAATCTAGAATGGGTTGACAACAATTATTCATAGCCATTCAGTATTCTATCAATTATTCTGGCCATTAATTGGACTAAAAAAGATGTTGTGCAATACAAAAAACCTTCTTGCCAGACCACTGTGGGCTGAATAGTTTAACAGTATTTATTACAACATACTTCATGACGCTTTGAAGCAGATAACTTGTCTTGAGGGTTTTTAGTAATTGAGGTACCAGGATTATTCGAGGATTCATTTCAGCCCTAAAATAATCAAGATTTCAATACTGGCCTGAGTAATCTTGTTGTTTTAGATCAGTGCTCCAATCCAGTCCTCCTCCAGGGAAACCATTTTTATTCTGCAACACACCTGATGCTGTCAGCTGAAGAAGGGAATCATCTAAAGGTTGAAGGGTCGTACTAGAGCACCTCCATCTTACTCAAACTAAAACCAGAGCTGCCATGTTTTAACGTCGCACAACTATTTCTGTAGCAGCGTCCATTTGAATTCAAGGATGCAGATTTCCCAGCAACATGTTTACTTTAAAAGAAAAGCAGTGCTGCTCACTCTACCTGTATAATAAAAACTGATTTCCCAGTACGCACACACACACACCTTGAGCCAATTGTGAGAACGTTTGGCAATCTCGTAGGTCGCATCCTTCTCCAGAGTCTTCACCATCAGGCCCTCGCAGGAGTCTGCACAAACAAACACATTAATGCACCAAAACACGACTCTGGACGTGCAGAAAGGAAATTAAGAGATTATCTGTTGGATATACGGAGTGTCTTTGTGTTGGTGGGTCTCAAAGGGAAACAAACGGGTTTTGGGAAACAAAGAGGCCGCCGACAAGGACGGGGACATAACTCATATGCACAAGGAAAACACATCCTTTATACTTCAGAGTCTCACACACACACACACACACACACACACACACAACACAAAATAAATCCATTATACAACCCACAAGTTCTGGCGTCGCTTTGGATACGCTCACACAGACAGTTTACACGTTAAGGCAGCGGAGGAAGACACAAATAAAATGAAACTTTTACTCAAAGCACCCACACACACAAAGAGATTCAGGGGAGCCAACAAACGGGAAGATGACACAAACGGGAAGATGACACAAACACCAATGACACAAAGGTAGGAAGACGAGAAGAAAAAGTTTGCCTCCGTTTCACAGACCTCGGACGGACTGCTCCAGGAACTCTGCGATGGCGTCAGTGTCGTGAGAGTCGATGGAACGGGCGAACAGAAACTCTCCCTCCACCTCTGTGAAGCTCTCTCTCAGCAGCTCCCGACGCCGACACAGCGGCTGTCGCACCAGGGACTGAGCGCGGAGACAGAAACACAAACATCATTAGAAAATGGCAAAACCGCATCATTACAACAGTTTCCTCCTGATAGCTCGGAGGCTTGCAATGACAAGGATGAAATACCATCAACTATCTGCCCACACACGTATAAACAAGCACTTTCTCAGAATACAGTCTTGGATGCAGCAGCTTTGGGCACACATACAAACACCCACGCGCCCATGTAAGCATACAAACATGCACAACACAGTTTCTTATTTATTTTGTCTTCCTTTTTTTCCCCTATATATTCAGTTTTGAATGCGTTTCCCATTTTGGGTTTATGAAAAATTAACTAAATGGTGACAAATACTCTTAAATATGACAAATCTGTCAGAACTTGGCTGGGTTGGAAAGTGTGCAGACAGAAGACAAGACACTAAAAGTAAACAGATGTGGATTTTTATTACAAATGACATCAACACATCTGCCTCCTTCATGCTGTTCTGCTTCTTAGTCCTGGTAGCCCAAAGCATAAATCTGACTAAAATTATATATGTCTGAGCTCGGGGAGCCATTTAGGTTTAAAGCTTTTTGTACTGAGTGCCATATACAACCGTTACTTCTGGTGAAGAGGTGGAAAAACACATAAAAATTAGTTTAGATTTTATTGCAGTAGAATAAAAAACATTTTAACTGATTAATAAATGGACCTGAACTATTTTTTTTATTATGATTTATTCTTGCAATGTCGGGTTGAACAATATTTGGGATTTTTTTTTAATAAGCCATTGCTTTTTATAATGCTGGGGAAAAAATGCGGTGCAAGCCCTCGTCTGTTAGATATTCTTCAAAATGGAAAACACTAGAAATCCAAATCAAATTTATCTACTGTATATTGTCCATTTAAAAAGAGACTGCTGCTGCTCACTCTCCCCAACTCAACATTTACACTCTCACAACAAAATGGCTGCAAATAGATGCGCAGTTATATAGCCATATTGCTTTGAAAAGCATTAGTAGAGCCTCCTGCACAATAAATAAGAATGCAGCCAGTGGTTTCTGGATGGTAACACTTGTCTTTTCCAGCAGCTAGCGTCACTTGGGTTGCTCGGTAACGGTAAAGTTTTCACGAGTCTGGAAATAACAGAAAGTTCCACTCGTCTAAACCTGGCCTGATCTAAAGGCAAAGCAATAATGAAGTTTAAACAACTGGAAGTGTCACAAAGAAGGCCAGCTGGGGACCTAAAGTTATCTAAAGACCAGTCCTAAGATCTCCAAAACAAACACTTTGAAAGGTGCAGAAAAGTGTGAAGTATATTAAGGTCACCAAGTCTCACCAACAACCATTAGACCACCTAAATGCCAAAGGGTTATTCACAAGGCATGCAGGGAAAAAAATAATAAAAATAAAACCTTTTGGTCCTGCTAAACATCTGTCTCTGTGTACATCAAATTCGTTAAAAGCTACAGGAGAAATGCCATCCTATTTGGAAGAAGACGTACAATATTTTAACATAAAAGGGGCTAATTAGCATCTCATCAGTGACTGTAAAAATCAATTATTTAAGGTTGAATTTTTTTCCCACTGAATATTTTATCATCTCTTTAAATGCCTTGGTGTGAAATTAAAATTGTATTTTAATTGAAACTTTTCATTCATCTTTGAAACGGTAGAAATAAGTTTGCAGGAAAATGTAAGAATGCAAATGCAGTCTTCCAGAACAATGAAGTCTCAAACATAAGTGATTTTATTTGTTTTTTATTTTTTTATTTTTTGCATTGCCTAGAATATACAAAGATGGATTTTCTTACAGATGCAATCTCTTGGAGGTTTGAGAATCAATTTAGTCTGTGAGGTAAATAATTAAAATGTTAATTAAAATTCCAGCTCTGTGTGATCCAAGGAGGTATATGATGCGAACTCCACACATCTTTGCAACATAGTTAAAATGGAAAATGTGTATCTGTGTCTATGTTTGTGCCCTAATATGACACAACATGCATGGAGTATGAATCAAGTCAGTATTTACCTATATGATGACAGCTTCTGCAGATTTTCTGTCGCGTTTATGCTATTAAAATCAAAATGTGGCATATAATGACACGGTGGCACGCATCAAAGCACAGCCTTGAATGAAAGCAGACTGGGTACATGTGTCATGGAGATGGATTGCCCTTAGTCTTCTTGTCATATCAAAGCTTCCTCCGTTCAACCATAAAATCATGTTTAGTGTTCTTTCCGGTTCACAAGTAGTTATCAGTGGATGTTCAGTTGAAAAATGTAAAAAGAAGCCCTTGTTTTTTTTTTTATTCCCCGGCAAGGTTAGGCCTGGGAGAAGGTTATTTTCCATGTACGATCGATGACTTGTATTTGTGTCCCGTGTGTCCTCAACTCGCAGCTCCAGGTGGCTGGTCAGGTTTTAGCTGAAGGGTTATGGTTTCACACAGTCAGCATTTTTGGCAGCTTTCTTTTTTGGCTGCAGAAACTTTTCTCCCAACCTTTAAATTTACCATCTGATGTCATTGGAGAAAGATTTCTGAACTGTAAACAAGGACTTTTATTTCTTTTTGAAGCTGAAAATGACTCTTGTACAACAGCTAAATCTGGTCATAAGTTACAGTAACAACATCACACCAGAGGAGCTTTTAGTAAAAAAAAAAGTTTAGTTTTCATTTGTCCCCAAATCCCCAATGTGACAAAGATCGCGTAACTTTTGTCACCTTAAGTACACAAACTGTTTTCAGCTACAGTAAGCTCGTCCACATTTTTAACTAAAATTTTGCAGCCAAAGAATCAGACCATCTTGTTACCATTTAAGTATTTTCAGTATTCGTTTTCAAAGCTCTCTGAAGACCTTTAAATGTTTTAAAATGTTGGCTAAACATAAACCACAGCTGAACTTGGGAACAAGAGCAGCACATTTGTTGTATGCATAACTAATGAAATAATGTGCATGTTTATTCATAGTGCACACATTTAAATTTGTTCATACTTAAAAGCCTGTTGGTAACTTAGACAGAAAAATGACTATTACTTCACTGATAAATTATTCAGAATGAAAGGTAATTCGTTTTATTTTAATGTAACCTCAAACACAGGCAAGCGTAGT
The DNA here is from genome assembly GCF_001443285.1 of Poecilia latipinna. Lineage (NCBI taxonomy): Eukaryota > Metazoa > Chordata > Actinopteri > Cyprinodontiformes > Poeciliidae > Poecilia > Poecilia latipinna. The sequence continues at coordinate 102,005 of NW_015113777.1, forward strand.
TCTCCTGTTCCCTGCATCCTAACAAGAAAAGAATATAAATCAGACGCTCCCACATGCATTGAGAAGGAACTGTGCAGTGGAAAATGAACTGGAGAGCTTCCAAATCCAGTTCCATCTAAATGTATGTGGGAGAATCTGATAGGTGTGGGAATTAATGCTGAATAGATGGACGGACACATGAGGTCAGATGCATGGATGGAAAAATATTTAATAAATGAGTGACAAGGGGGTGGAAAGATAATGTTTCTTGCCACTAAATACATCTTGCATTAACTTATGTCATGTACTTTGTAGTTATTATATATACATATGCTGTTTGTTGCTGTAGTTTCTGTTTTTCCTCTCTTTCCGCATGTGTAGAAGCCGACTTCTAGGATTTTATTTTGAATTATTTCTACACATCTGTCTCTTCTAGTCTCATCTCCTTTCCCTTTTAACCTTGTTCAACATTTTTCTTCCCACTTCCATCTCTGTCCATTTTATCTGAAACAAACCCAAAGTAATTTTATTGTTCCACTTATGAAAGTAAATCTGTTGGGCAAAAAACATGTTTTTTAAAAATGGCTGAATGTAAAAATGGATGGATTAAGAGATGATTGATGAAAAATTAATGGATGATGGATTTATGGATGAGTGAATGATGAACAGATATGGTTGGATGGACAGATAGATGGAAAAACGAATGAATGATGGACTATCTATGATGAACATCCGTTGTTGGATGTGCAGGCATCCAGCCTGAATGGATGGATGGAGAAGCGAAGCGGCTGGGCAGATGATGAGAAAACTATTTACTGAATGATGTGTAGATATGTGGCTGGACGGATGAATCGGCATCGTTTCTTTATTTGTTTGGTTCAGAGTTTCTGGACAATGTTTGCTGCTGTTATAGTAATATTTGAATAACATCTAAATTAATCTAAAACACACGTAAACTTTTCATGTATTCCTAAATCATTTATTGCTAAATCTTCAGAAATACTTTAAAATGTCAAGATTTTTATTTTCTATACTTATACTTGAGTCAAACTCCAAACTGAATAGTTCCTACCTAAATATAATTTTGCAATTAGGTATATATTCAAATACATTATATGTTCCTATGAAGCGTAAAATAATATTTATTCAATGAAATTTCCAAAAGCGTAACAGTCCAACTCAATAACTGTGTCCATATATTCAATTTAGGAGGTTAAGTGACATCAACAGTGGGTAATAAATAAATCATTCAGGACAAAAACAAGACAATGAGAAAAAGCTTCAGCATAAAGAAATATTAAAAGATAACATTTGCATAAATAACAAATTAAGAGGGAAATGGCCTTGAAAAGGCAGGATTTAACAGTTACTGGAGTTCCTTTAATGATGCAATTTGGCTTCAATCCACTTGGGAGAGCTCACATTGTAGAGGATGATGGGAGCACCCACTCATTAGCATTGTCTTCAGCAGATTTAAGAAATTCACTTAAAAATTCTGCATAAATAGGACACAAACACATCCTCACTCAGTCGTAGTCACCATCTGCAGCACACACATGGTCTGAAAGAGGAACAGACTCCCTCTCAGACGTCGAGAGTCTCAGACAGACACACAATCAAGACACACTCAGCTGGAATTACAATGAGCGTTACAATCATTATCCAGTTACAGCCTCCAGTAGCACCGTCATTGGTATTCAAGGACGATGCCGGCGTCTCGGCGGGGCTGCGAGCGCATGTGCGTGCTTGCAACAAAAAAATAAATAAATAAAAAAAATGCACCCGCACGCGTGGAAGTTTTTAAAAAGACAAGAGGAACAATTGAGCGATCTCTGGGTAATATTTGTATCACTTGGCCTTACCTCTCCGTTGAGATAGAGGAGGTCAAAGGCATACACACACACTTGGACTTTGATCTCGGAGGCGTCCACATCCTGCAGAGGAACAGCACACTTCTTTAGTATTTTTACTTTGACAAAAATATGCTAATAGAAACATGCTATCCACAAATTTCTACTTCCAGCCTTGGGATTTGTTACAAAGGGTTCTTTGATTTGTTCTCGGCTCATCTTTAAAGTTACCCACCTAGCAATTCCACTGCCTCTCCGCCTTTTAAAAGCATCACACCTCCTCAGCGTGCACGTCTTATTTTCGACTCCTCTGCTTACTTCGCTCGTCTCTCCTCCTTCTACATCTCACCTTTCTTGCACCTCATCTTGTTTGCTCCAATCATGCTCACCCTACCCCGGTTCCTACACCAGACCCTGACTTATTACAGCCGTTTCTGTCACGGTCCTGCTGGAAAATTCTCCGACTTCTGCACTACAATGAAGTGCAGAACCGCCTGCTTCAGATATTTGTTCGTCTATTTCACAGGCTGTAGCATATGTCTAATTTAAAACATGGGAATTAGCAAATTTATAGATGCCACTAAAAAATGTTAAGTGGTGTTTTTACACTTTTGGACACATATGCTCGATATATCCTGAGATGGTTAAGACGCTTTTTTTGAAGATTCAAAAACTGCAACAAAAACAAGAAACTTACAGGATATAGTTTTTTATTCAATACGAGCTTCATTAGAAATGCGCCGATCCAATATTAATATATGTATTGTTGAAAAAAAACCTACACCAGTGACAATTTTACTGATCCACAAGGGCAAATCTATTCAGTTTAATTCTATACTTTATGCTCATTTATTTTACATTATATTTAGATTTTCTAATTGCACTTTCTGAACTATTTGAAAGAAGGTTTGTTGAAGCTTATTGTTTTTACATGTTTGACGAAGATTGTCTATTTTGGTCAGTTTCTTTATCATTGGTTGTTATACTCCTAAATGAACAAATTAAAACTGTGCTAAAAGTGCTTCCCAAAGCTGCATGTTTCTCAGTCGGTTGTGGGTCTGAAGAGTATTTGACCAGAAAATGACGAGAGAGAAATAAAAATAAAAAATAAAAAAAGTGTGCCTGCTAACAACTGTAGTTTTTTTGGTTGCTGCAGCTGGACGTCTGAACATGTGTCCAAGATAAACAACTTCTGCTCATGTTGGAAAAATGGACGTATTTTAGTCTGTCTTGAATGGGAATCTGCTAATTAAATGCCAGTTTTAGCACCACCAACCAGTTGTGGTGTGCAGAGGCATTTCGTCAACAGCTTTCTGACGAAGCAGCTGCAAAGGTTTTTCAAAACGGATCACATCCAGACAAAAATTGGGAAGCTTAACAACTAGAATCAAGAAATCAAGGTTCTGCCAATGCAGAGTAGCTTTTGATGTGCTTCAGTTGGAATCTATTAAATCTCATATTATGCCTGTTTGGCTGTTAATACAATGCTTTAGCTCTCAAAGTCTTGTTTTGGTTCTCCACATGTGCATATTTCTGCTTGAAAATCCTGACTGAATTCTGCTCGTTACTTGTTGTCGAGTTTCAAGTTAATGACCATTTACACCAATATGAATGAGGGTGAAAATACATACTATGTTCAAACATGTCCATATATTTATGTTTAAAAAGTATTTTAGTTTTATGGTAAAAAAGAGGCCTTTTACTGTATCAAGGAAAGCTGCAATTATTCAAGACTTATTTGTGCAGAGCCTCATTCTAGGCAACATTGTAAATTTCACACCTTAGACATTTTTAATCTACACACTTATTAGAAAATGTTGAAAACAGTACAATAACTCCTTTTTCAGAGATACAATGAATGCAATCCATAAAGATAAATTTTGGCTTAAGATCAGGAGCTCTAATTACTTTGATTTTATATGCAAAATACTTTTGTAATGCAAGTTTATTCTCCCAGTAATATTTTCAAACTCATGTGGCCCAAAACCCAGTAAAGTTGTTTTTCTTGTGCTTTTCACTCTGCATTGACTTCAGAGACAGAGATTTATTTGCCAAAGCAGAAAAAACGTCCCTTTAAAGCCTGAAAGACTTCTCTCCCTCTCCTTTCTTTCATTAATTTCACTCTCGACTCATTAATGATGTTTAATTAGAGCATATCGGGTCTTGTGTCCTCATCTCGAATGTTTCATTTCGGCAAAAACTGGTGGTGGTAAAAAAACACCAGAGCCAACAATCCATAATCAGGTTGTGCGTAAAACTATCATTACCAATAATTATGATTGCATAATAACAGGAAAAAGTATCAAGCAAAAAAAAAAGAAAATCATCTACATAATCATTTCGGCCATTTTCATCATGGCGTTGCTCGTAGCTGCACGCTTATTTCTCCTTCCCAAATTTAGCGGGGTGTCATTTCGCACACGAAAAGACAGGGTGAAGGGAGCCGTTTCCGCCTAATGTGATTGGTGTAATGGAAAGAGGCCGTTACTCTGATCAGGAGTGAATAAACACCTTGCTGACATTTCCAATCTCAGCCTCCCTTCTCGATCCATTTCACTCATCTGCCTCTGACCTATCAGTCTCCTACCACTTTTTCCCAGCTCTTCCCCTGTCCATCTCCCCCAGTCTGTCGGATCATTTCACTCCATTATCTCGCTCTCTTCCACCTTCGGGTCTTTGTCTTCGTCTTGTTTTCTCTTCTTAACCTTTTCACACATTCTTTCTCTTCTCATTATCTCCTACTATTTCCTTCTTACGACAAAGCACATATTTTAATAGTCTTCCCTTCCCTTTCCTACGTCCCTCTTTATTCGTACCTTTCTCTTACGAGTGGTGAGGACTTGGAAGGGTTGGATCTGTTTCTTCTCTCGATCCCAGGCCACCGCCTCCGTGTCCAGAACACAAGACACTACAGAGTCCTTCTTCACCTGCAGGAACATAAAAATAAGGAGTTGATAAATATGCAAAAGTCAATTAGGAAAAAATTAGGAGCATGAAAAAAGTGTAAGGATCAACAAAATCCATAAACAGCAATGCAACAGTAAAAGTCACAACAGAAAAATATAATTTACACCAAAAGGAAGCCATGCCAAATCAGAAGTTTGGCTAAAGCCGAAGTTAAAGTGAAGCCTATGCTAAATCAGAAGCTATGCTAAAGGATAATACATGCTAAAACAGTAGTTATGCTAAAGCAGAATTATTGCGTTAGTGGAATCTAAGCTAAAGCAGCAGATAAGCTACAGCGGAAGCTACGTTAAAACGTTGGATACGCTAAAGTGGAATTATTGCTAAAGCAGAAGGTCTGAATAACATTTCAGCACAACCTCTGTTTTAGTGCAACTTTTCTTGTGAATGTTTGCTGTTCTGTTGAGCCTTTTGCATTTTATTGCCCCTTTCTGCCTCCGTAGAGACGTCTGCTGATGAGCCTGGAAATATCCATGATATTGCTTTGAAAAGCCTTAAAATCTGAGCTTCAGACTATCAGCTTCCCGACATTTTACCCAGTGAGGCTGAAAAGTTGCAACTGTAGACGCGTTTGAGTTACAGTACTGAAATGTCTTCTAATATAATCATAATGTGATTTCAGTTAATGATGTTTTCTCTGCAGGCATCACCATCAGTTCAGGAGGGAGACTGCTGTGTAACACAAGCATCTTAAGATGCAACTCTGCCTTGCTGATTGTCAGATCTCACTCACTTCACTGCCAATATGAGAGCATACGTTTTAATTCACTTGTTCATCTTACAGGCTAATAAAATAAACAACCTTAATAGGTGTATACAGACGAAACCTTGAGCAAATCTACCAGAAAAAGGAACAGATCGTTGTATATCATGGCCATCAGTGCAGAGGCTGAGGAGGAGAAGGAAGCTTTACAAAATAAAAAAAAACAAAACAAAAACAGAAAATGTTAACATAAGGCAGTCTCTGACAATAAAAGAACTGGTGCACCTGAGGGGGTGGGATACACCATGAATAAGTGAAGCAGCAGCACAGCAGATGTATGAGACCAATGCCTCCTCTTGTGAACAGATGAGGGTTCCTGCATATTTTTTTATGTCCAGATTTCCCACTGTTCCAGGCTGATACTAGCACACTCCGAAGCCCTTTCTTGGAAGTATTAAAACTAAAGTTTGCTAAAAAGAGTGCACAGCAGATATTTCTATCAAAGTCTGTTTTTTTAAGGTTTTAAAACCTCAGACCTTTATGAATGGTTGAACCGAAACATTAGTACAAGATTTGTGACCCCAACTTTCTATTTAGCATACAAGCATGCTAATGCTTTCATTGAACTAATTGACTATTAGGTCAATTAAAAAGGGAAATAATAAAAATACAAGGAAGGGCCAAAATATGTAAAAAAAAAAAAAAATGTTGCAATGGTGATAATATTGTGATAGCAATATCTATGACTGCCTATTAGGGCCATGTAGACCGAAGAAGAAAAAAATCTAGCCAAGATTAATATCAGAAATTTTCTCCCAAAAAATAAGAACCTGTTTGACCTTGAAAAGTCAAAAATTTGCAAGAAAAAAAAAAAAAAAAAAGAAGATTTACATTAACCTCAGATATTTTCTAGAAAGGACTGAAAATTTCTAAATTTGAAAAGTCAAACATTTGCTAGAAAAAAAAAAACTAGAAAAAACTTCCTAGAAGTAAATTTTTTCAAATTTTTGAAGATTTTGGAGGAAATGTCTTCCACCTACAATGTACTTAAAACAGCATCATAAATATCACCATCACAATATTATGACCAAAATTCAGCCGATTTGCAGTGATTGATCAAAAAAAGAAGGAAATAAAGAAAACATTAAGGTGATTGGTCAGATTTCAGTTAAAGTTTCTATGATTGCTGAAAATTCCAAGTCTGTGCAAAACCTGCGAATAATGAATTTCAACCTGTTTGTATGGTTTAAACTGATTGTTTCTTTTGAATTTTGATCTGATTGTCTTATTGAATTTGCAGTCGTGAATGGCGCTGCATAAATAAACTGATATGAATTTAACTGAAGGACAGACAGATGTATAGACAGTGTCTGCTGATTCTTTCCATACTTGTCCTAATTTGGAAAAGGCATAATCATATTCCATATTTAACAAGACTACATAGACAGCTGTGCTCGACCTTCATGTGTCTTGCAAGCAAATCGTTTGATCGCATTTTTAGCCAGATTAGTCTGCAGCCTGATCAGAACAGAAAGAATATCATTCAGCTAATTAAAACAAAAGGCCTTTAGAAGAAACAAGCTGTTTTTTATACATATAAACATGACAGAAAACATAAATATCAAAAAACTTCTAAAATCAACACCTACGCAAGTATTGATGCAAACACATTTTGCACATACAGCCGGGTATCATTACAGAAAAGCTGCAACAAAAACCAAAGGTTTCACCCTAAATCACTTTGTTTGTCGTTAATCCTGCCTGCATTAACTAAGATGTCTCGCCAGCTGACATTTAGTCCCCACAGCAGGAAGTCAGTGATCAGGTTTAAGTCCAGGATAAACCACATGACTGATGGGCGGTTTAAACTGACCATTACTGCTAATTTTTAGGACCAAGCCGAGTGGCTAAAGGAAATCTTGAGGATGAATTTGGGTCCAGCGGGATTCTTCTGTGGTTGTTAAAAATTTCCAGCCTGCAGGAGGCTGGGAGTTAATCAGCAGATGAAATCCAAGGCAGTTTATCAGAGTTAAGAGCAGGAGACACATTAGACTTTAACAGGTTGTTTGGAAACAGTCTCATATTAAAACCATGTTAAGCCCATAAGGTCATTAGGCTAAGTTGTGCATTAATTACCAATTAATGGATCAGCATTAATATTTATGTATTGATATTAATCCATAATTTAAAGCTTTAAGGCTCTGTGGGAGCTACAGCAAAATTGGTTACCCCTTATTAATATGCAAAATAATGCAGCAAGGTGCTGGAGAATCTAATCAGACCGTCTCTGCGATGCTGGAAGAGAAAATCTTTGGTCTTCACCAACGCAGATATTCTACTCTGACAACGAAACGTCTGGAAAAGAGATGCAATTTTAATTTAAGCAATTTCTTAAACCGATGATCTGCCACATTAATGATCAGTGATCAATTTTCTGAGAAGAAACAACTGACAGGGGTTATTTTCACAGCATGAGAAAATTAAATACGATAAATTAGGAGTCATAATCAGCACAAACAGGAAAATAATTTCAAGGCCAAATGAACCCATTATTTAAATGATACATATTTTCCAAAAATAAAGCCAGAATACTTCAGAGCTTAAGAGTATTTTCCTTTTCCCCATTACCTCTGGCTATTATTTAGGCAGAGGTAATTCTAGAAAAGAAGATGGTAAAGTTGAAAGAATTGCAAGAAAGGGCAAAATTAATGAAAAAACTGCTCTAAAAAAAAAAGAGGAGTCTTTAGCCTTTAATTTCCTCTCTTTCCACAAAGAATGTTTTTCCTCACAGGAGTGATCTCTAAAGCTGCAGAATATACTCTATTCCAGTTGTTCATAGCAGTCCATTGCCCATCTGCAGTTAACCCCAAGGGTAACCGAGCTCAGCTTTCTTCACTTCTCCTAAATGCATCACTCACTCGCTCACTCTTCCCCCCACATCGTTATGAAAGAGGAATGAATGAAACAGCGGGACAAAATTTACAGAGTGCTTGGAGTTAGACGTTACACTAATAGACCAAAAACTTATTTTCAAAGGAAAACAGCTATTAATAATAGAGTGGTAATAAGGACAAACTGTTAACTAAATTGCATTATTTCCTGTTGAGTCTTTCAAGGAGGGAGAGGCTGAGAAAGGACTGCTGAGGCTTTGTGAAAACTACAATTTGGTTGATAACGCCACAAAAGCTGAAAGAAAAGAAAAAAAAGATTCATTTTTGGGGAACTGTAAAACAGGAAGTCTCATGCTACTCATACCGTGTGGCCGATACACTTCACCTGATCTTCAGTTTATAAACACATGGGTCAAAAGATGACTCTGCTATTGAAGCTTTCAGTCACATTATACTTTGCTTACCCAGGGCTAAAACAATTGAGATGCATCAATTATTGGAATAATTGTCAACTAATTTAGTAATTAATTAATCATTAATCAACTGGAGTATACAGACTCAAAAAAAAGGCTATTTGCTGGAAGCATAAGATATTCAGAGCGGTACTTAAGCCAAAATTGGACAAAAAACATATGTACATTTTGCGCTTAAGATAAAAAATAAAAATAAAAAAAAACCTACTAAAAAACTTAAAAATTTTGTAAAAACAAAAAATAAGAAAAAACCAAATTGAAACTTGTAATTAAACACTTGTCAGATGTGTTGGTGTTTTGCTCCAGTGTGTGATAAATCACTGCTGTGATTTAGTTACTTTTTGTGTTTAAGTTTGTGCACTAATCTGTTAGCACTAATAACCCTCTGTGTGATCTGATTATTGGTTAGATTTGGGTTTCTTCCAAAGCATCAGCTATTACCTGTCTTTTGCAATCTGTTGCAAATACAAGGATAAACAAATGATACCCTCATATTCACCCAGAAGGTTTGGGGTAATATTAAAAGTGTTAGCTGCCCAGCAGGGCTGGTTTTCAGAGGTACAGTTCCACCAACACGGTCCATGCAGTGGAAACAGAGCGGGGGTAAATAATGGTCCATGAAAACTACCCCCTGGAAACGGTTTCTGAGGCGGAAACACACTTTTACAGAGTCACTGACACAAAAGCTAAAAAAATATTAAAAAAACTCGAGAAGGCAGCAATCAGGAGAAATGGCACACAATCGAAAAGGGGAAAGGTGAATATTTGAGAAGTCAGGGGTGGCAAAAAGGTGAAATTACAGACAAGTGGCATCAAAGTCTAAAGAGCATAAGAGAAAAAGACACATGAATGGGTAAGAGTACAAAGAGGAGAAAAAAACAGAAGTCTAAGAAGTATAAGTATCCTAAAGAAGGATGGAACAAAAGGAGGGAAAGATTAAACAGAAAGATGTAAGAAAGAGACAAGGAGACCAAGAGCAACAAGGTTAGCATGAGAGGAAATAAGTCACGTTGCCTTTAATGTTGAATTGGAAAAAAAAAAAAAAAAGCAAAAGAACAAAGTCATTCTGAAGGATTTGTTAGAGGGCAGATGTTATGAAGAATGATAAGAATGGGGTGTAATATAAGCATTCAGGTCATGAATGCACAGGATTTCTGGACGGCAGGCTGAAGATAAGCTTATTTTTTGTCAGAGTTCAGGTAAGTTCCCCATCATCATGCTTTAATTTCTAAAATTGATCCTGGAACTACGCAAAGAGCAAAACAAACAACTTATTTTTTATTTCAATTAGAGATCTTACAAAACATGCTGCGTCCCCTCTGGCTTTTAAAATAAATGTCTATAGTTAAACCTTTATGACTTTGTAGACCTTTTTCACAGCTGATATTTTCCCAGATCAAAGCAAAAACACAAATAACATTTAATAATGAGTGTTTTAAATTTGAAATAAACTAAGTCAGGGGTCTGTCTGTTCTGGAAGAACAGGGAGACAAGAAAACGAGAAGAGCAAAGCAGCTCAGCCAGCGTTGAACTGGGAATACATATCATCATCATCATCAGCAGCAGCAGCAGCTTAAACCACCTGGTAGAACAAAGTGTCCACCCAGCAGAAAGTGTTTCATGTGAGACAGTAAAAGAACAATTTGCTGCACACATAACTTCCCAGAGCTCCTATTAGTGCTGTCAGGAAATGAACAAATAAAGCCTGTATGTATGAAAATGAGAAGCGGAGTCAAACTGAACTCTACAAGCATAGATTTGGTTAGGAGTCACATGGGTAAGCCTGAGCAAACAGCCAGGCTGCATTGTCTTATTAAAACAGACTGAAGGTCTGAGTTCTCCACTTCCTGTTTGATTATTTAGAGACCAAACAGAACGAGGGTCTGGCCCCGCAAATCACCACCAAAGTGCTCAGTATTGTGTACAAACAACTTTACCAGGTTCTCCTTACTTCATGAGAGATCACCATGACTTATTTCTTGGGACCAAAACAGCATTTCTGATAGTAAATTCCCAATTTTGTCCTTTTCGGACAAACCTTTGTTCATTTATATGGAAATAAGCTCACATATTTGCTTTTAGTAGTGAGAAAGCAAGAACAGACTAAATCAAAAGTCCTGGGTTAGATCTGTTCTTGAAGCTGCAGTTTATCTTACAATATAGAAAAGTTACCATTAATGTGAGCGAGTTTATTTCAAATCACAGCCGGGCCCGGAAAAGCCCGATTCAGAGTTCTAACACCAACTTAAAACTTTTCCAGGCAACTTTCTACAGTCACACAGTCCTTAAAGTTGAAAAAATAATAAAGCACTAAAGTTAACTACAGATTTATGGCAGCATTTCTACAAGCTTTACATTTGAAACTTTGAAAAAACCGGAAGTATATAGATGAAAAGGAAGTGGGACATGAGGAAAAAAAGGGAAAGAAGCACCTGCAAAAGGAAGGAAAGGGGACAAAGATGAAATATTTACAGGAAAAAACAACAAGGTAAGGCACAAGAATGGAAGAAAAGAATAAATGAAGGACAACATAAAGAGGAGGAAGAGAAGAAGGTAGGACTTGAAGAATGAAGGGAAGTTTTATTTACAAAAGGTCTATATCTCTTTATCCCGAAACAAAAATATTACTGGCTACTGCAATTTTTAGTGGGACAGTTTATGGTGTAGCAAACTGTGGCATAGCGAAAGGCCTAGACAAACTTGTGTTAAATGTGTTAAAAACACAAAAATAAAATGTCACATTTTTCCACATGACATGGCATCTTTGCAACCGACAAGAGTGGCATCAATTCACTTTATGGACAATTGACTGAACTTTCGGTTCGGTCTAAAGATCTGCTCTCTTGTGCAAATTCTGAAACAATTTTCTGTAATAAACTCCAGCTAAAAGAGGCAAAACTTAGAAACTCTAAAGAAACAATCTGCTCTGATTAGAACATATACACGTTACTGATGTTTTACACATAACTGAAAACCAGTGAATGAAAAGAAAGAGCGGACTGATTTGGATGTCTGTGGTACTTCACTTCCTTACTGTTGCAGAAAAACACTCTCAGCAGGCACCGAGGCAGTGAGCGCGCTCAGATAACCTCAGGCAAACAGCCAAAGCCTCAGGTGGTTGTGATCTCTTTCTCAACAATTTGGCGAGCCGACAAATAGCTGCAATTTAAAGTTAAACAACTGGCGGTCTCCACATCTATTACCAAGTCGAAGACACTTCACAAGCTGGTTTGAAATTCCTCCTTTATGCGCATTAAAGCTTTCTTTATGGCTGCTAGCAGAATTTAATGACTGCAGGAAGGTAAAGGACCAACTGAACATAGATGAGAGGCTTCAAACTGCAACACGTGATCCCGACAAAGTGAGAAAGACGAGAGAAAAGGTTGACAAAAAGCAGCAAAAACAAGCGGTAAAAGCCCTCATTTGACAATCGTGGCAGAGACGGCGTCTATCTCTCCACAGTCCAGAGGGGCGAGCTGCAGAACGCTGTGCTCAAGTGTTTTACCTTGGGGAGGCGCGAGATGATATCTGGGTATTTGCTGGTGTTGTCTTCCTGGTTGCGGCTGAAAATCCGAACTTCGCCGCTCTCCAGAATGTGAATCTGTGGAGGGCAAAAAAAAAACAACAAAAAAACAATGAGTGCATGACTTGGAGAAATCAATACTTTAAGTAAACACTGAGATTTTAATATCAGGTCTGACAAATGAAAGAGTGGAGAACAAGCACACCAAAGAGAGGAAAGAACAGGGATTTACAGAGTGTTTGGCAGCCGCCTGAGGGACAGATGGAGATACACTTCAAAAATGCTGCAGGGCAATTATGCTTTTTTTGTTAGGATGTCTAAAAAACAATCAGCTTGGTGTCAGGCCGCGTGATTGTGAAGTGAAACAGTAAGTTGAAACTTCGCCAATTATCACATGTAGTTTTTGACCACTTGAGCGCAAATATGTAATCAGTAAGAACAGCATTGTGTTTTACTGAAAGGAACAACAACTGGCTCTCAGGGTTCCCATTTCTAAATTCAGATTGCCTTATTAGACAGATGCATAACAGAATGTGTTAAATGTCAAACTGTGACAACTCCAAAGTAAAAATGAACTGGATTTTAAAAATCTCATCAGGAGACAGATTTGTAAATTTAGCCATGTTTGGGTTTGTCTGTCACACAAAACTTAAGTGATGAAGTTTGTTAAAAAATACATTTGACATTTTTGGTAAAGAATGTGTTTTTCTAAATATGTTATTAGAGGATGACTGAAGTTCAATATGGCAGATTAGTTTGCAGACATGAGGAAAAATTGTCTGAAAATGAAAAAGTCTGGGTTTTTCAAACATATTGGGACAGATTGGTATTTAAATTTCTGAATTCTGATGAAAACAGAAGAAAATGTATTTAACTTAAGTTAAATAAAATGCTACTTTATTCCTACAACTGACTGATGAGGAATAAATTAGGGCACTCCCACATTTCCCCATGGTTTCCCCCAGTGTATTATAAGCCTGGCGGGCTGCCAGGCTTTCCTAGCTCCCTGCCAGGCTAAGCATGGATTGCTTTTATTTTAAATATTTTTTTTTCCTTTATTGAAATAACAAAAAAAGAACAATACAAGTATACAGGGAAGAATGTGCAGAATGCCCATCTGTATAACAATGAGGGGTCATTAACATCAAATACAGGTTATATTGGGTACACATTATGCTTTGGATGAATGGAGTTGTTTGGATGAAGGCAGCAAGTCCTAAATCCTGTGACTCCTACTTCAGTCTTTTTGTGCAGACTCATTTTTATTTTTTAATCTCCAAGGGAAATTCAAAAAAGAAAAGATCTAAACAAAAGTACAATAGTTTTTTAGACACCAGTAATCCCCCACTGCATTCATCTCTGCTGCGCTCCGCTCTGCTGCGCACTTCACTGACTGAGTGGAGTCGTTCCTGATAGATGGGTTTATAGTTGATGCACTGAACAGGGTGGAAAGGTGGGGCGCGCACCAATCAGCATTTATGCTAATCCTCTGTGAGGTCTCCCTTGTAATGAGATTACAAGGGACCCATGCTTAATGATGTGAAGATAGCAGTTCATTGCTGTATACACAGTGTATGAGTTTACCCAAAAGCTGAACTAATCAAGTAGGTTTAAGTAGTGGTGTGTGGTGTGGACTTTAAATTTTATCACAATATTTTAAGGTACAATTGTAATAATAAAAGTTTAAAATGTATATATATATATATATATATATGTATTACTTCTTTGCAATCAAAGCTCCACAAGCACAAATATTGCTGTTAAAAAAACATTAAATATGCTTCTTCAGGATGCTAATTACACAAGGAAGTGATTTAGTTGATGCACATAGTAACAGCTTAAAATCATACTTTTGCATTTATTGAACCAATTCCAAAAATACAACAGACCTCTTTTTTATTTATTCTTGTCAGAATAAATCATAATTCTTATAATATGAAACTTTCACGATAAACAATAATGAGTGCATTCTGACCATTCAGAATGTTGCTTGTAGTGAAACTTCTTTAGCACAGACTGAACGTCTGCATAGTGCAGCATTAGATTAAGCAAAGCTATTATTTTGTCATTGCAGTATACATGTCATCTCAGAGTTATTCTGCAATTTTGACCAGTGTAGATACTAACTGTATACAATTTGTTTCATTTTATAGGTGCACTTGTTTTAAATGACCTAAATAAAGAGCACATTCTTTTCTGTGATTCTAAGCTGTAAATAACAGATACTCATAAAAAAACAATCAAAAACATGCAGAATAATTGTGGTTCATCTGCTGTCTGAGAGGGAGAGACGGAGATCCTTTTGGTAAGACACAAACCAATCAGACACACACAGTGTTTAGCTGAGTACTATACCACGAGTCCCCCTGCTGGCTTTTTGAGGTAAAGCCTACTGCAGAGAGACGTCATAGGGCTCGCTGTTTCTCCTTCTCTCCATGCTCATTTCTCTTTCTCCCATTCTATGGAGTTCAAAGAGCTTCACTGGCATGACTGTCTAAAATTAACAATACAGCTGAAGGCGTTTGCATGACAATCTCTGTCTTGCTGTGCCTTTTTAAGTCTCCTGAATATTTCTCATGCCTTCTGCCATCATTTGTTGTTTCTTTGCAGCTTTTTGTCTGGCTGCTTCAGCCTTTAATCTCACCTTTCTCCACTCCTCCCCGCCGCCCTTCTCTGGCTAACAGCGTTAGCGTTAGCTCCCTCTGTCCACAGGCAGTGTAAAAGCAGAACTAGTGTTTATCTTAAGGAAATGCTCAGGCATACACACACAAACACGGCTAAGTGAGTGCACAGCAGTAATACCTCATATTTAAGAAATAAATAAATAGAAACACAGCCGAAAGGTACATGCATACAAATATGGCAGGCATATGTTGGGTGCCAAGAGGAAGAAAAACAAACAGTCGCTCTCTGTCACCACACACACACACACACACACACACACACACACACACCTGTGCCCGCTCTCCATCATATTTGTACTCGCAGGTGAACGCCGCCTCGTCAAACCTCTTCATCACCTCGCCGACACCCTTGGTGGGGTGAGCCAACATGGGTCTCAGCGGGACTCCTGCAAATACGAAGGCTGGTGTGACAACTTGGAAGAACCAGAAAGTCACACCCAAACAAATACACCTCAATGCATTTCTTTAATAAATAATAAATAGTCAAAGACTTCGTCGTGAAGAGATCTTTTTCTGTCTGACGTGGCAGAGCTGGTGCAAACAGGCCTTCAGGTAAGGAAAGGAGAGGAAGTTTTCAAACCTCAGGAATATTTCAGTGACACATTCTCACATGAAACATCAACATCACTCCGACAACTGTCTGAGTTACAGAAATCACACCTGAATAAGTTGTTTTTACTGTTATTTGGCTCCGATAGCAAACCTCTCTGACTCACACCTCCTTGAGCTGTTAATTTAAGACTCAAAAACATGATGAGTGACGTCAATCGATTCACAAACCCAAAATCTTTCAGGGCGAGAAGCTAAGACACAAAATGTACAAGTTCCTTTAATGGTCAGTTCACAACAAATCGGATGTTTGCACGTTCCAACAAATCAAAGTTTAATGTTCACAGATTCCAGTTGATTGGACAGAGAGATGGATGGATGCATGTGTGAACAGAAACTGAGCCCTGCATGGACAGAAATATAAATGGGTGGACGATAGGAGTGGGCGATACGGACTTAAAGGTTTTATCAAACATTTTGTGCAACTATTATCGGAACAATAAAAGTGAGAATAAGAACTATTTATTGCTTCTTTTTTAGGTAACTGTATGGCTCTGACTGCGTGTCACAGCAGTTGTAGCCCCACTAACACAAATACTTCTCTTGCGAAGCATTCCACGTTAAGTGTGATTTATATCACTAAAACTGCTCACATATTTTCTAATTTATTGATATTTTCATTGAACAAACAGTGGAGAAAATAGTAAAAACCAACAATGCTGACGATGTGGACCACTTTGTAGTTTTGTATCGTGACAAATCAAACTTCTTATCATGATAAGAAATTTATCACGATAACAATAATACGATAAATGCTCAGCCCTAGACAGAGGAAAGAAGAGTCACAGATGGGTGGATGAATGAAAAGATGGATGCATAAACGGATCCATCCAAAGACAGATGGATTGATACAGCATTTAGACCATTGGTCAAGGAATGAAGCGATATCCAACGTTTTGTGTCCTGATTTCATGTCCGCACTGGTCCAACCTGCGTAGAAACCCGGACTCTGAGCAGACATTTACCTGCCAACAGCTACTAACTGACCAAAAATCTGCCAATTTACTTTCCCAATTTAGCACCACGCAGATGGCAGCCGCTATAAATTCCCACCATGATGCCAGAGCTGCTTATCACACACACTCCAACAACTTTATAATTAGGAGCTAATTCCTACTTTAGTGCTTTTATCTTTTCTGATAAATATCTAACTTAAAATAACTGACTCGCCTCCATGAAAAGGATCAATAAACACAACGTTTAGTGTTTTAGAGGGTGATTGGCTGCTTACCTGGAGTGAGTTTGCAGTGTTTGGGCAGCTGGTCGATGCCTGCTTTCAGTAAAACTGGGATGATGACGTCATAATTTGGCATTTCACTGTCAAACACAGGTTTGGATTAAGAAAAAATATATATATTTCTAAAGAATTTAAAGGGATATAAACATATTCCAGCGGCAATAAACAGAAATTGTAGGCAGTTGAGTTCAGGACTCACTTACCAGTATGTTTGTTTCAGAATGAGGCTCTTCTCTTCGATCCAGGCCCGCCTGCTCTCAGCGCTCATGCCCTTCCCTGCATCAATCACAGCAGGAGGGAAACCTATAAAGATAGAGGGGGGGGGTGGAATCTCTTTCAAACAGATCTGGGGAAGTGTTTGAACATTTGTATGACCTAAAATTTACTGGATGACAGTTCAGAGTCTCCTGGAAGCCTGAGAAACTGAGAAAAAAAATGGGTGCATCTGCACACGAATCATGTCTTGTGATGAATTCTTTATAAGCCAGAGATGTAATTTTAGTCTGAATGGTCCAAAAAGGCTAAAATACATTACCATGCTAATTATTTATTTTGTTTCATTACGTTACATTAATAACAATCATGTTTAAATTATAACTAAATTACGCATTTACATGAATGATTGATTGTAATGATCCGGTGCAGCCAAACAAAGAGAAACTAAGTAAACTTTGCTCTTGGCTGACCTGCCTCATTTAATAACAGCAAAATAAATAAGGAAAAATATTTCAAGAGGAGAGCAAAGATCAATGCAAATTTCCCCCACCGAGCTCCGGGTCTAATTGACTCTTTTTACTGAATACCTTCAGTCGTCGTGACTGAACAACACATTTTAATAAGTCACGATGGGATCCGTCTAATTTGGAGTCTCAGGTGTTGGCGCGGGCGCTGGGAGCGAGCGGTGAAAGATGCGCTGCCAAAACGTCCCCCGAAAGAAGATGAATCCAACAGCGCAACGGTGAAAAAATATGCTCTGCGACTCAGATTACGCACCACGGGCTGTCGCCGTTTTCCCCTCGTGCATCCGCGTCGGCTTACGGTCGTACGTTGTTGGTTTTATCACTTAAAAGACGCTGCTTTGACATCTGACTCTGCTAATTAGTGCAATGAATATTTTAACACTGCTTTTAAATGTAAAATCTAAATAAGAGATGCCCCTACTCCATCCTCACCTCTTAGTGTCACCTCCATGACTTTTCGGCTTACTCCTCGGGGGGTGGGGGGGGGGGGGGGGGGTTAAGAAATTCCTTTAATTTAACGCATCAAGTTTTTGATA
>NW_015113777.1:123303-202861 GCF_001443285.1 Poecilia latipinna
CCCCGCCCTTTGTGTGCCTCCCCTATGGTCTGTTGGTCGGGTGCGGGGGGGGGGGGGGGGGGGGGGGGTGGCTTAATGAATACCTTTAATTACACGCATACAGTTTGCAACTTCTGGTCTAAATAAGTTAAGTGGGTAAAATGCCAGTATTTCTAGAAGTGTAAGGAATTCAGCAAACTGGCTTTAAGAAAGTTCCAACATAGACTGAGAAGAAGTCAGTTAAAAAAAAAAGTTGAGAATAAAAGAAAAACTGAAGCGGATTCAACATTGGTCATTTTAAAGCAATGGAGACCAGAATGTGAAGCAACAACCAATCAGAGCACAGCAGGAAGCTTCTAAGAAAGGTTCGATGGAAGACAAATAACCTTCACATTCACACTACTGTCCAACTGGTTTTCTTACAGCAGGTACAATACCTTTCGAGACACAAATGCCCTTCCAACACTTTAATACAGTTTAACATCAAAACCACAAACTTCTACATATTTTAATTAACAGTATTTTCTGAATAAACACAAAAAATGACCTTGTTTTATTGTCAAATTAAAGAACCACGCTTCTAAAGTTCCAGGTTTTAGAAAATGAGCATGAAAGAATTTTCTTGAAATTAATAAAATGAAGGGAGAAAAATGATAAAGCAAGAAATTAAGACAAAAATGAAACCATGAACTAAATTGTAACCTTTACAATTAATGTCATTCTGTGGTGCAAATGCTTTTTGAATTTCTTATCTAAAAAACACAGGTAGTTCATCATGTTTGGACTTATTAAAAGGAGCTTCAAGGCTTAGCGAGCCACAGGTTGCAGATGCCTTAGATAGACCAACACAAAGCAGCACATTTTTTAAAATGGAAGGAGAGAAAGACATATTGGGAATATGCTACAAGTCAGCCGTGGGAAAGTTAAGAGTGTTTTCCCACCTGACAGTCTGGTAGACTCTGTTTGATTGGGGACCAAAGTTGCAACATTTGTTACATTTTCAGCTGCTGCAGTTTTCTTTCACACTGCACTGTGTCAAGCAAACTGAACTAATTAAAAATCTGTTCTCCTCCTAGCCTGTGGAGGCGCTGCACCAGGAAGAAGACAACTTCTTCCTGCAACTTCCTCCTTCACGAAATGTAAACAAAAACGAAGCTGCATTAGATTTTAGTAGTTGTAGGATTTCTCTTTTGTCTTTGGTAGATGATCACGAGCCATTCCCCCCCTCCAGCGCTAGACTTGCGAGCTGGTTTTGGTTGTATTTACCCAGAATGCCTTGCTCTATAGTCCGCTTCCTGCTTTTCCTGTTTCCAGAGCTACAATTGAATGGTATCAATTCAAGCGGTATCAAGACTTTTGCAAAGCAGTTTTACTTTGCAGCAACTTTCTTAACGTTTTGCTTCAATTTTAAAACATGACAGACACAGAGAGCATTAAGCTGCTCTCTATTTTTCCCTCTAGATCTATAGGGGCGCGTAGTCAGTCCATACGTATAGCAACTATTCTAACTCATCTAGATTGAACAAAGTGCTGTTTCTCACTCACTTGTTCACACTCATGAAACACCTTCTGCTCCATATGTGCGCTCTAAGTGTGATGTAACTTCTCACTCTCACATATGATCATACCAGAGAAAATGGCGTTACCGAGCCCACACTGCAGGGCTGCAGATCGATTTTCTACCCAACGACTGAACCACCGTCACACCAGACTATTTACCAGACACCCATCAGACAAGGTCATGTGGCTCTGATTGAGATCATACTAAACAACTCTGGGCATTTGAAGCCATTTGTTCAACAGTCAGGTCTTATCTGAACGTCCCAGGAATTATGAAACAACAAAAGGCTCAAATTGGCTTCTGATTTGGCATTGTGGTAAAGTGCCATGTCACGGCTTTTCTGTACCAAATTCAATCAGCCTCCAGAGTTGTCACATCAGGACTAGATCATCCTGATCTTTAATCTGCTGGAATAAAAGCACGGTATGTCTGAACCAGACCCAACGCAAGCACAACAGGCTCAGTTTAAAACCTTTAAAGTGGTAGAAAAACAACGGACGGGAGGGACAGGTTGGTACTAGACAAAGAGATGGACAGAAGGAGAGACAAATAATAAAACAGTAGTGGAAAATGAGTGGATGGACAGACGATGGACAATGATCGACAGGGTTACAGGTGGGCTGAGAAGCCAAGAAAAGAGACTTATGAATGGAAAATGAAGAACAAACAGACAAAGAAGAACTAAGAGACAGAGAAGGGATGAATGGTGAGCAGAAAGGTGGTCATTGGACTGAGAATGGACAGGTAGTGCAAAATAATGTAATGAACATGTTTTATTTAGTAAATAGACCTGTCCTAAGTTGTTCAATAAAGCATAATAGGTGAGTTCTGATATTAGGGAACTCAGAAGAATTTAATTAATTAAATTCAAATCACAAAGTGCCTAAATCTTCCCACCTCTAGGGTGGATAGATGGACAGACTGAAGGACGAGTTTGGAAAATATTTAAATCGTCTGCATTTCTAGACGGCACCTGTCTGAACTCGAGTTGTGGTGAATAAAAATGAACTCCATTTTGAAAAGTCCTCAGTTCAGACTGTTGATATCAGCTCTTACACTCCCATTACGTTCAATATTTGATAAGACACAATATCTTTTAAAGGTCCAGGTGCCTAAACTGAAAGCAGTTTCGAAACGCCTGCTGTAAAAAGCAGGAAAGATAAGAGCTGACAGAAGATGTTTACCTTGTCCAGGCGGGGTCAAGCAGACGGCCTGGCTCAGCGCGGCGAGGACACTCTGCTCAGCGAGGCCAATCCTCAGCTTCCCAGCCAGGGACCTGCCCGTCACAACCAAAAACGTCAACACCACAGACCACGGACGCCTTTCTACTTCTTCCCCCCACCTGCTGTACGTGATAAGCGCTACACAGTGAAACACACAGGGCGGTCTGCGGCATATCTGGGTCTACAAACATGCAGATGCCTATGGTCACACAAGCAGCTGAGCGTGTGAGTGTTGGAGAGTCTTATTTTACCTGACTATGTAGCGGGCCTCGGAGAAGCGGCACGCCACAAAGAGGCCTTTGATGATGTCGATTTTCTTATTCATGGCCTGAGGCGGGCGGGAGGAAATTGAGATTCACAGAAGAAGAGCGAGAGGAGATAGAATGCAGGAAAATATGAAAAAAGAAATAAAATAAAATAAAAAAAGAGCGAGGTTACCACGGAGTAGAAAATGCATGTTCAAAGCAGGAAAAATGAACTAATTGCACAGGAGAGATTCCTGCCAGGTGACAACTTTATCTCAGACCTCTACTGTTTGAATTACACAAGCTAGTCATTTCCAGCTCAATGCACATTTACTTTAATGTCCTTCTTTTTCCTTTATCTGGCCTAAAACTAACTGGCAGAAACCACAGAGCCTTGAAAAATGTTTTAAACTCCACAATGTATCACTTTTTGTCACATTAGTACAAGATTCAATGGATTGTATTGACATAGTAGGTGCTATATCAACACAATTGATGCAAAATTGTAAAATGAAAAGAGAATGTTGCTTGGTTTCCAAAATCTATAAAATAAATGGGAGTAATTATGAAAGTTTCATTTTACAGCACATTCAAGTAACTGTTAACTCCAATACTGTATGAAATATAACTTAAAAGAAATTTGACTTAGCAATCGAATGCCTTGAAATTGGGCCTCTGTCTCTTCAAGAAGCTCCTGTTCCTTAAAGAGATGCTTTAAAGGAACTGAACCCAGTTCAACATCATATCTGACAAGCTTCAATTTTCCAGCTAAAAGAAAGCGTGCCCACAGCATGACACTGCCACCACCATGAGAGTCCAAGGTGATGTGCAATGCTACGTTTCTGGCACACAATTTTTTTTTATGTAAGCTGAAAAGTTCAGTTTTTTTTCACCTTATGACTAAAGAGTGCATAAGCAACATTTGCTCCAGAGAGCAGTTTCCACCAGAGCTGCTGCTCTCTGCAGCTCCTCCAGAGGTACCTGCTGTGCTGCTTCTATGACTAAATCTCCCCCTGCCAGCTTAGGTGGATGACATCAGGTGCTCTTGTTGTGTTTGCACTTGTGACTCCTTCCAGTTCTAGATGATGGATTAAACAGTATAAATGCTTTTGCAAGGCTCTGTAATTTCTTGTTCATTGCACAATTGCATTAACATCTTTTCCCTTTTCTTTTCTTGGGGCTAATTCAAAAAGGCAGACAATATATTCCCCCTACTTGTTCTCGTCTAATGAAAATGTTATTCTGTGGCTCACCGAGTTCCCACTCATGCTGGCAATTTCCTTCAATTTCTTAAACACGCCTCCTGCTGTCAGACTGGCCGGCTGGAACATGGTGCGCTGGTTGCTACGGGAACTCTCGGCCACCAGGCCCAAATCTCCTTTCTCCTGCGCCTCCGCTTTAATTTTGTCCAAATGTCGCCCTAGTAACGAGAGCGAGACGGTGAGCGGCGGCCGGCTCTCTGCCTGATGAGCAGAGCTGAGGCGGCGAATGCACAAGCCTTCACTCGTGTGTTTGTTACCGGTTGCTTGAGCGACGGCTTTCATCAGCACCGTCTCCCCAACGCCGAGCTCCATCCCAAGGTAGGCGGGGCCGAGCTGGTTCAGACACAGGTACACACAGCACAGCAGGTCGTCTGGGAAAAGGAGTGAATGCATGAGTGTGTGTGTGTGTGTGTGTATGTGTGTGTGTGTTAAGCTCAGACAAACAGAAAAACAGAAGAGAACGTTCATGAACTGAGGCAAAAACAAACCAACTAAAGATTGTTTTTAGAGATGCACCGATCAATCGGCTCTCATTTCCTTAATTTCGGGAGTTCGGTGATCGGTCGATACTTTTGCATGTTAAGCCGATCTTATCCACTGATCTCATCTACCTTGGAAAAAGGTTTAAAAACCAGCCGCTGTCCTCTTCTGCTCTCCCATTAGAGACGTTTGACTGACAAACTGACCCACCAGGTCATGTCTGCACGTTTGCAGTTCACAAAAATTATCCCACTGTTGCCAACTCAGCAGCTTTCTTGTTTTATTTAGCATCATTTCAGACTTGTTCCAAATCAGTTATTCCTTAATTCTGATTAAAAAGTCTGAGTTCCACTGCCAGATCATTTCACTTAAAGTAAAGAAAAAATGTCTTGCCAGTGGAAATGGTACGTTTTAATCAGCATCAAGTATTAAGGAATTATTGTCTTAAAACAAGATTTTACATTTTGATTTAAAACGTTTTTTATACGATACTTTTCTCTTATCTAAATGTATTAAGATATTTTCACTGGAATCTAGACAAAAAAAGAAAATACTTGATAATATTTTGTGTTTTTGCAGTGTTGATGATTTCAATTACATCCCTAAAACACACACTCAGACTCCACTACACAAACACAAACACACAGTGGGAATGCAGACAAGAAAACACACTCACAAACCAGAACCCCGAACACAGAACGAGGCAGACACAAGCCAAGAGCTCAGACGTCAACGAGGCGGAAGTACTGGACCACGTTCAGAAAAACTCAAACTAACAAGCAGCAACATATCAGCATAGTCTCACAGGTACGTCTCACTCACACGCAGACTAACAACGCCGGCGCTTTTATGTGCAACCTGGCTTCACCGCCCTCCGCTTGATGGAGTGGCTGGCAGCCAGCTGCCTGCACAGCAGCGTCAGCCTCACCATTACCGCCATGATGAAGTAGCCTTTACCTGGAGAGAGCAGCAGCACCGAGCGGAGCAGGTTCGACAGCGTCTCGATGTTTCTCAGCCTACACGATGACAGAGGGGATAGACAAGGAGGACGACGTAAATTAATTTCAAGCCCATCCTGTAAATACTGAGGAGAAGGAAATGAGATTTGTCTGGGAGGTTTTAATCCTTAATGGGACCCGGCCAGACATATTAGGAGTTCATTTGTGAAACAGTAGACGTCAGTTTCAGATAGGAAGTCGTAGCAAGGAGCAACTGTTATCCAATATCCTTTAAGGAGAAATAGGAATCAAGATGTATAGCGGAAAGTCTCTGGTTTCAAATATTCCTCTGAGACTGTTGAAGGACTTCTAGGAGCACTCATTACTGGAGATGAATGTCGTTCATTTTTTGGTTTTTGATGGGTTATTTGAACTGCTCACAGTTTATACACACGATACCGACAAAAAACCTCATACA
This sequence comes from Poecilia latipinna, assembly GCF_001443285.1. NCBI lineage: Eukaryota > Metazoa > Chordata > Actinopteri > Cyprinodontiformes > Poeciliidae > Poecilia > Poecilia latipinna. Next base: position 129,470 of record NW_015113777.1, read on the forward strand.
GCCAAAACATGTTATTGAAAAACAAGTTTTTTCAAAACTGCAGTGTTTCTTTAAGCTAATTTATTTTGGAAATGTCAAATTGTGCAATTATATGGTCAATGTTAATGCAGACCTGTCCAATTTATTATATATTTTTTTTATTAAAATTGTTTTATGATGTATCATTACACCACCATGAAACAAGTCAGCTTAAACCAATTATTTCTAAGGCTTTTGATAATAAGATTAATAACCATTAAGAGTATACTTGAACTTCTCACTGTATGTCTGATTTAGACTGCTGAAAGAATTTATTTGTCAGAAGAATTTGTATTTTTGCTTCTTTGAACTGATTACCAAAGTTTTTTTTTAAACCAGCTGCAGATCAATTTCAACATGTCTTCCAGTCTGTATGCCCCAAGCTAACAAAATTAAATGATCTGAGTTTCTCCCTTCTCATTCTGTTATTCCCAAAAAAAATCCCAGTTGGCTGTCTGAAATGTGTGACAGAAAGAAAAAAAAGGGTTGCAATCATTTCCCCTCAAACGCAGCTTGCCGTTTTTCCCTCCACATGGAGCTCCTACCTGCCAGAGTCCTCTTCAATTTTCTCAAAGGTGCGAGCCACTGCCAAGTACGGCACTCTGGAGAAAGATGAGGATGCAGTTAGCCTGCAAAGCCGCAGCAATGACAGCTTTTCTTTTTTACATGCACGACATTTAGCTGACTCGGATGTTGGGAACAACCAGCAATTAGTGCAGCAGGAAGATAAGCTTTGATTTGAGGTTATCAAACAAGGGCAAGGAGGACAAATGTGGGGACAGCTGTGTCCTTAGGAAATAAAAAAAATCAGTCTGGTGAGTGAGTTAGCAGAGTTGTTAAATAAATACACAGGATAAACATACAGGCTTTATTTTGAGATACTTAAGAGATTTAGCCCCAACATTCCCGTATGTTTTGTCTCATTTCTTTTTGTATTTATTATTTAATACAATATGATCTCACAGTCAGGGATAAATAGTTTTTAGCTAAATCTATTTTTCTAGGGTTGTTTAACATGCTGCAGGAGCTTTGAGCGTGATATTTATGGTTACCTGTTAATACTAAACGAGACAAGGATGCGCCTGTAATAACAAAAACCAGGCTTTGCTTACTTTTGGCCTTGTTTCCAGCAGGCGTGGTCCACCGGATGGTAGTTTGGTCTGGATGGATTGTAGTCCGTCTCTCCTGAGGCTGATTCCCTGAAAATATACAAAGAAACAAGCAGGAACAATTAAATTTCAGTCCAACTGAAAACTCATGACAATATCAACGTTTTACAACCAGCATTAATCAGCGTCGTACCAAACCAGCCCACAGTAATGAGTTAATATTTAAAAAACTATAAAAGCTAAATTAGGAAACAACCAGAATAAACAAGAACAAACTAGAAAAACTATATAAGAAAATGCTGTGAAAAAAACTAATTACATTTTTGAAAATCAACTGAAATACGAAGCTGCGTTAGAAGCACCTGAACGGTTTCTGCAATTTTAGCATTTCTTATTTGAGAAAAGAAGTCGTCCTTCAAAATAAGAGCAGCAACTGTGAGTTCCCCTTTTCTTTGCAGTTTCATCTGGAAACACAAAAAAGTGTTTGAAGCTTCTTATCGCCCAAACAAAACAAAATAATTGTTTTCATTTGGATTGAGGAAATGTAAATAAATCTGACTTGAAATCAGTAGTGGCTTCTTGTTATTGTTCCAAATTAAAACTAAAGTAAATAAATAAATATAAAAGTGAATAAAGAACTGGTGCCATTTAAGGAAAGCTAGTCAAGAAAGATCTGACGACTTTAAGATGGAGGGAGTTTTGGAGGACATCAAACATTTCTGGAATACGACTTTTGCAATGAATCAAATAAAAAAAGCATATGTACAGATTTTAAAACTTTAATTAATTGCAAAACATACTCTTTGAACTGCCTTAAAAAGTTATTTTCACACAGTATGGCATGAATTCATGATGAAATGGAAACTACAGCTGTGAAATTTATTTTGCATGCATTTCCCCCATCACTCCTTCGCTGCTGCACAAGGCGCAGCAATGAAAAATAAATAGTTATGCAGATGAAATGCCTTTGCTCCCTTCCAAAACTAAAAATAGTTTGTGGCTGGAATAGATACCATGACCTCGAACCGACAAAGCAATTATACGCTGCTGCTGCTCCTTCTGGTTTACTTTACATGGAAAGGTTAAAATAATAACAGCATTACGGCACCTTCTGGCTGAAACATCATAGAAAGGATATAAAAAGCCTTCACTTTGTTTTCTGTAGATCAGTTTATCCCCATGACGTTTCCCTTAGAGCAGCTGCAGCCACCTTTAGTTGCATTATGCAGGCATCTACAATTAGTACAATTAGCCTTAACTGTTTGTTGTTTAATTAGTTGCTTTGCAATAATTAAAAGTGGCTGATGGTACAGGTAATCGCATCACACCCAGAGTTTCCCTGAAGGCAAGTGCATAGATGTTAGCATTAAGAGCAGTGCCATATAGAGACTCCTAAACACAAATATTGATTTACTTCCAAATTGATTTTTTTTTTGTCTTAATTTAAGAAAAAGGAAGAATATCCATCTTACAGAGGGTTGTTCTCCATGTCAGGTAAAACTGAACAGATATAGGACTTGGAGATCTATATGCACAGGATGAATTTAGCTTTTAGCTTATTTTAGCTTTTATCTTAATAGTGTTTTCAAAAAGTAGTCAGAACATCACAGTAGTTTTAAAGGACTTTTCCTTACATATAAAGCACCTAAAGATTCAATTTTATGATTTTTTTGACTCAGTTTTGCACAGTAGTTCAAATTAAAGTTAAAAATCTGAAACACATTTTGTAAAAGTAAACACGTTTTAAGTAAAAAAGGATAGATAATTGGACATAATTCCTATAATTAGTTTGTTTGCTAAGGCGTGTTGTTTCTCGTAAAGTATTATGCTGTTGTTTTGCTTTGGATGTGGCAAATTACAGAGACAAACTCTAAAAAAGAAACTTTCAGCTAAAGCCAGAAAATCCTGCAAATCACTTCATATACTCAGATATTTTCAAAGGGCCATAGTTATGGTAATTATTATTTATTTTTATTAACATATGCTTTGTTAAGCACATCATGTGTTAAATAAAAGTACATTTTTCATCTTATTGACAATCTGAATGATGAAAAATGAAATTATTGTAATTAGAAATAAAAGTTTTTGGCCAAAACATTCGAATTAGTCAAACTCAGAAACATTTCCAGCCACACATGAAAGCAGCCTGACTGACAGAAGAAGGTAGTTACAGTAAGAAAACTGGATTTCCTCTAGTATAAATTGGCGATGTTATCACAGTCCTAATAAACCACTGGACCAAATCAGAGACTCACGGCCTTGTTTTGAGGTGTTGCCTAATTAGCTTGTTGTTCCATCACAAAAAAGACTCAGAGTCTGAGGGTTAGTTCTCCCTGGAGACGCCTTTACCGCGAGAAACCAATTTCCAATCTTCCTGTAAGGTCTGCCATGCCAGTTACAATTTTATCAGATTCTGATTTTCTCTTTCTGGCTAATCAAACTAACTGGAGTAAAAGGAGTTTAATGTAACATTATGACAACTGACCATAAAAATAAAAACAAAGTTCATGAGAGATTGCAAGGTTACTATAGTAGCACTGATTTCAGAAAAACTGGGATTAAATAGTGGGATTTGGGGACATTTTTGGTTATTTTATGCATCCTAACTTGCCCTCAATTAACTAGACAGTATTCAGTGTTCAAGAATATATTTGTAATGTAATAATCACCTTTCTGACTGAATTTCCAGTCGATGTTCAGCATCTTTCAATCATTATCTGATGAGTACTGAACTCAAAATAATATTTCTTTTTTCTTTTCAGAAGAGTCTATTTTTACTTTTGACAAAGGGTGTGATGATGGATAAATTCCACAAACAGGAAAACAAATTTAAATTGAAATATTTATGACATACTCATTCAAATTTCATGCATGTATATTACTTTCATGTCAGAATAGGAACTCCATTTTGGATAAATTTCAAGTTGGATTTTCTTCAGCAGTTTAATTATCTGTTAAATGAACATGTGGGTCACAATCTAAGGAGTTACTGATTAAACGGATAGTTTGACAACACTTCAGAAGAGATAAAAGCTTCATTGGTGACTGATATCCAAGGATATTAAATTATTGCCTCGTTTTTAATAATGAACTCCAGCACCGGTCAGTAATTATGTTAAAACATGCAGAAATCCGGCTCTGAGTTGAGCTACAGCGCTGTCAGGTTAATGATAATGATCATTAACTGTACAGGTAATCAAATCTGAAAGTAATTAAGTCTCTTCTTCACCTGCTTCGCTGAAACATTTCACACTTCACACATGAAGTTGTGCTTTTTTTATCTGTGGATTATTATGAACCGGCTGATCCTAATTAGCTGTGTGTAAAACTATGAAGCTGACATTAACTAGACTCCCAGTTCCTCCTGAATCTCTTAACAGGTAGATTACAGGCGCATCTGGCATGACAGCTACTTGAATGTTAAAGCATGAGAATCTGTTTAACCTGCAGAGTTTAGACACTTTAATTAGTCTTAGTAAATGTCAAGTTAACTGGGTCTTTTCTTAAATTGTACAAGGAATATGATTTAGGTTTTTAATCCAAACTTGCCCCATGTTTGTGTTAAAGAAAATATATGCAGATCTGGAAAAAATTTGAAAACTGCACTGAACGCCATTGAAAACCAAATATTGATTTCTGAACTCTTCCTGAGTTGAAACATTAGTTTTGTTATTTCTAAATTAATATGAACTTGTTTCCTTTGCAGTATTTGAGGTGTGAAAGCTCCGCATTATTTACATTATTTTGACCATTTCTCATTTTCTGCAAAAATGAGAATTTTAGACACATGTTGTTAGTAGTTCATAGTATAAAAGAACAATGTTCATTTTACTCAAACATATACCTATAAAAAGTAAAATCATGAGCAGATAATTTTGCAGTGGTCTCTTCATTTTTTCCAGAGCTGTGTATTCCTTATGTTCTTGATATTTACTGTGCAGTAATCTTGTCTGTACTCAGGAACGCATTTATGGAGTGTATTCAGAATAGAAGTGATGCATTAAGAAAAAAAGAAAACAGAATATTTCTCACTGAATTCATTAAATTGGATCCATTTGTTCCTCCCCATCTTTCTGTTATGTTGCCAAATTAGTCCCTATTTTAGTCTATATTTATGCACATAAATATACCTTGGAGCATTATTCAATGACACGGAGTTTAAGTTTTGCTTTCTGTAGCTCTTCCTAACAAAATATGTTATTATTTCCATTTTATAAGAATGTAAGTTATGAAGAGCTCAGTGTTGGAGTTCAGCTGAGCAACATGATATGTGGATCTGTTCAGTGTCAGAAAAGCCACAAATAAGGTTACATTAATTAGGAATACAACTGAAACCAAGGACAGCTCTGAGTTAAGCTGGAAGAGAACATTCTGTCACTGATTATGTGCAGAAAAAGAGGACAGACACGGAGCTCTGAGTAGCTGCGTTTCCATTACTAATGCACACAAAACTTTGTGGATATTCCGCTTAATGTTCTGTAACTGAAGTGTTTCCATTAAATAAGAAATGCAATTAAAGCCACACGTGAATAAGTGGTTCACGTGATAACTCATTAAAAAACATGCATCGTCCCTATACCACTTCCTGTCATCTTCTTTGTTGTTTCCGCCAGTAGTAAAATCTGCCTGTTGATCCATTGCAGTTTTGCAAAATACACTCATTTCCAAAGAGCTGAAGAACCACCTCATCCTAGAGCCAAAACATTTTATCCAAAAATTTGAGTTTTCAAAATTGGCTTGTTTCCACTGAGCAAATTAATTTTCCTAATTCCAATTATATGGCCAATGGAAGCACAGATAGTGGCTCAGGCGTAGGGAAAAGTTATGATTTCAGACCAAATAATTCAAAGCAACTTGAAGACACAGAGACTGTACGACATCTCGTTTCCACAAATGAGCTCAGGAAAAGGAATCCACCAGCAGACAGAGAGGGGAAGACTGCCCACTGTTTGGAGGTCTAAGAGAAGAAATACTGCAGCTGAAATGACTGGGAACAAAGAACAGACTGGAAGTTATCAGGACAAACTCCCCATCAAGGTTTTGTGAAGCTGCAGAGAGGTTGGGGTGTTTCCTCATAAAAACCTTGGAAAATATCTCCAAGGGAAAACAGGGGCAAAGGAAAAGAGAGAAGTCAACAGTTCCAACATCTTTTAAATAAAAATGCTGTTTATGTAAAGATTCAGCTTTCTATACACTACTTTTAAACAATAAATATGAAAGTTCACTTTGTATTCACAGCAGCTATTTCCACAGAGTTCAGGTGTTTAATACCAGATTTGCCAAAAAACGTGATTGTAAGGAAATGATTAGACGAAAGAGCAGGAGGACAGCTCCATGTCAGATGATGGGGGACAATCCAGATGGATGACAGATAAAGAAACGCTGGACGATCAGATGGAAAATGGGCAAATGGAGGGTAAACAATTAGATGGATGACTGATGGTCGACAATTAGATGGACAGCGGAGAGAAGGGAGACGACGGACAATCAGATTGCTGGACGTATGATGGATAGTAGAGGATGAGTGGACGGAAATACGACTTTGAACAATTGAATGAACAACAAATGGACGAAAAGATGATTTTGAATAATTAGATTAACGATAAATAGACGGATGAATGGAGGTCCACAGACAGCCAGACAATATTTAGGAAATGAGCTGTTACCCTGTTTCCATTTCTGAAAAATCCTGAAAGCCAAACTCTTCCAGGTGTAGGAACCGCTTACGTCGCATGGTAACAGTGCATTACTGTTTACCATTTTCCTAAAATGTATTACTGACTAAAGTCTCATTCAGCAAGATGAAGATCACAAAAATAAAACCGAATAAATATGAGAACTCTGCTGTGTTACACAGGAACTTGAAACTGTCCTGATTTCAGCTGAACTGTGAATTTTATGCATCTAATGGAAACAGAAGTTCAATCAATAGAAACCTAATGTGTATAAACTATCTACTCCATGTTGCTTATTTGCAGATTCTGCAGCACAGCAGCCGACCAAACAAACCCGAGCTGGACGCAACTTCCAGTCACAACTTCTCTCACCCTTTTGCATCTCTCTGTTCCTCATCGGAGCTCTTCCTCTCTGCACTCGTCTTTTTCTCTCCTTTGTTCTTCTCTGGTTTCTCTGTCTTAACTGCTGCTTTTCTGGGAGCTAATAAAGGCAGAAAAAGAAACAGAAAAAGGTGAGCAAGGGTTTGATGACGGGCAGAAATGTGCTGTCTTCTCACACAGATTAAAGCGCAGCACTTTTTTTTTTTTTTGGGAAACATTTTTAATGCAAGCGCAGAGCAATGCAAATTCTTCCTCACCAAAGAAACTGCTGATTGGGGTTTTCTTGGCCGACTCCTTATCTTTCTGCTCCTTCGCCTCTTTCTGCTTTTTTTCTTCCATTTGACTTTTTGGGCTCCCTGTGTCTTTCGTGTCCTTTTCAAACACCTTGTCTTTGGCGACAGAGGGCCTTTTCTCATCATCTGTCTTCTCCTTTGCTTCATTTTTCTTTTCCGCCCCCTCAGCTTTCTTTTCTTTCTCATCAGAGATCTTTTCTTCTACCTGCTCCTCCTCCTTCTTGGCCTTCTCTCCTTCTGTTTTCTCGTTCCCCACCTCCTCGTCTGGGCTGTTAGCCTCAGCCACTGGCTTTTCAACCTTTTCTTCCTTTGCTCCCTCCTCCATGGGTTCATCGGTGTTCTCTACACAGGGGAAGACAGAAAAGGAGTGAAGTCATTGAAGAGATAAATGCCAGCAGGTTTACTGAGGGCAGCCATTTTTTTCTTTTTTTTTTTTTAAGCGAGGCCATGTTTGAAGATACTTTCTTCTTCAATAAACGCTGCAGGTGATATTTCTGAGCTTTCCTTTTCACTCGAGACACTCAGGTAGGAGGGGAAATTGCTATTGACAAACTTGTAGCAACGACTCCCAGCAGACGGACGGGGTCATGGTATTGGCTGGTTGAGAAGACCGGCATAAAACTTTAATTTTCTGAGCTACACATTAAATAAAGCCAAAAAATGCTGAATTTAGCTCTACCATCTCAAATTTATCAAAAAGTTGTCAGAAAAGCTGAGAAACACAACAGATAAATGCTGGGAAAACGCATATATGCCCTTAGAAATTTTTACGATTTTTGCATGTTTTGGATCATTAGACAAAAGATAATTTAAGAAAAATAAACACTTTTCAAATGAGGATTTAGATTTCAAGAACTAACACTGCTGTTTGATGTTTCCTATCTCATGCATGAACTGGAGAGCTCTTTCAAACTCCTGCATCCTTAGCGCACTAAGCAGCGTTGTGATTGGTCCTTCCTCCCAGCAGCTGTAAGACTTTATAATCATCACTGCTCCCACAAACTCAGTGTTTACAATTTTTTCACATCTTTGCAAATAGTCTGGTTTTTATCCAGAAATACCCATCTTGTACATTTCTTAAATCATCTTACTTAGCTACACTTTTCTTTGAACCACCGGGTGCTACCTTTGCTTTTGGATTTTATATTTTTACATTTGTGTGAATCTACATTCTTCAACTTAACTGTCACTTTGCTGCTGGTGCCCCTGAATTTCCTGAGGGACAAAAAAAGATTATTTTGATTTTATTAATTAACTAAAAAAGCTGACTCATGTTAAGCAGTTACTTCCACCAAACCTAATAACTGATTGAGCCACCCTTGCAAAGTGTCTTTTACATCGCAGGGGAGGCATTTTGGCCCACCCTTTGTAGAATTGTTTCAATTCAGCCACATTGGATGATATTTAACATGATTTTAAGCACAAACTTTGACTAGGACACTCAGTCAGAGGACTTCTGAGTATGCTTTGGATTGCAATCTTGCAGCATATCATAGGTGGGCTTGATTATCAAACTGATTGCTGGATATTCCACTTGAGAATAATTTTCAAAAACAAAAACAGTTTTTGTGGTTCAATCAGTGACAGTAAAGTGCCTGACGAGTCTTCGATTGGTTTTTTGATTCATTTTAGTGGCCTTAAATCAACTGATGTCAGTTCATGTGGTTCTGATTTCTCCTCCATTGTCTACTAGTCATGATATGTTGCCTTTTAATATCTTTTCACCTCATCCTGTTAGACGTATCTTGTTATTTAAGTGATTTCAGGTCTGGCAGCAATCAGGCCTGATTGAAATAAAACTCAGCTTTCCGAAAGAAAAAAAAATGCTGTTAATCACACTTAAATCATAACTTAATAAGACAGTTATTACTTTTTTCTACACAAGGCCAGATTGGCCAGCTTTTTCCTCCAATAAATGAAATCATTAGTTGAAGACTACTTTTTATTTTAAAAACTAATGATCTAAAAAGCAGAAATGTGAGAAATGTCTATACATCTACCAGTGGTATTGCTTTAGCTTAATAATTTTGGTCTTAATGAGATGAGTTGTCAAAACACAAACCAGCAAATTGGGCAAAGTGAAAGCAGCAATTGGGGATAAAGTGGTTGTCAAACTTTTCTGTCCATCGACAGTAAAAGAAATAAAAAGCTCCTCCAACTCCTCAGGAGGTTAAAGGTGTAGTTATGAAACTCCTTCTGCAGCAGAACTGTTTGGTTTACAAGCTGGATTACAGGTAGGATTACTACCCTGTTCTTAAGAACTCATTTAGAGAAACAATGGACTCCGATGCTTTTTAACAAATCATTCATGCTGGTGCAATTAAAAAGGGCTTTGATACAGTACAGCCATTCTGGCTAAACAGCAAGCATTTAGGTTTTCCTTCTCTGTGCCAAAATTAAAAACATGCATTGTGATTTTAGAGGTCAGTGATGGGACTTTCCTGTTCTAGCCAATCACAGTATAGTTAAAAAAAAAACCCAGGATTTAACCTCTTGTGGAATTAACTTATTGAAATCACCTCTTCATGTCAGGAAAACTCAATTTCAGTAGGATGACTGTCAAAGTTTAGAAGGTCTAGTTGGAATTAGGGGGATTTTTTTTAACAATCACTTTAGTATTTTCAGAAATTAAATACAATGTCTGCCATACAATGTGCTTTTATTAAGCTGTTCAAGTTAAAATAGGCTACTCACATTTAAAAGTTGGCTGTGCAAAGCATGGCTCACTTAATTAATAGCAAATCCTCAATAAGCTGAGCTTAATGAAGAAAAAGCTCTAATGAACATTACTGCTACTGCAGAGTCTACAAATGCCTGATAAAATACAACTAAATGAAGAACATGACAAAACACCTCAATTGTTTTCGCAAACAAGTACAAAAAAACCTGATACAATAATTTAATAAGAATCCCTCAACTTTACCATATAAAATATAAGACAACCTTTATTTCAATTGAAAAGATCAGTTAGTCACTGAGCCATTAGGAATAATAAATGTTCAGCTCATTGGAGCAATGCAGACAACATCTTGTTAAGGTTAACAAGATTCCAGCTCAAATTAAATGCTAAAACACAACATACAAAGAAAGTTACAAAGAACAAGATCCTTTAAATTTTTTCTTGTTTTCTGGCATTTAGAAAATAGAAATAGAAACCTCTGAATGATAATTGTATCTGACCTAAAACAAGAAAAGGTTAGTCTGATTTAACTTCAAATAGCAAGAAAGAAAATGTGTCAGTCTTAAATATCTGTAAATAATATTAAAATCTCATCCCGTCCCATTCTTGTGAATATAAAGTCTTGCCATGTTTTTGGAGTTTTAAGTATCATTACATCCCTATTAATGCATGGTAGCCTTTATAGCAGCAGCTGCACAATTAGGCCATAAAACATAGAAAAATAGAGGGCTACAGAGGGACAATCATATAAGGCCTGGAAAAGGATTTTTAGATCAAAAAGAATCTAAATAGGATTTCCTTCATGTGGTGAGGTTTTCTTTTTTCTCCCTTTTCTGTATTGATGACCATTTCAGAAAGAAAGTACAAGTAAGGATGTCTTTTCTCCTTATTTAAGATCATTTGATCCCTAAGAGTTCAAACTCTGACATGGAGAAAAAAAACTGAATTGATAAGACACATGGTACAATGGTATAAAAAGACACAAAAAAGACCTGTTAGCTTTTAGAAATAAATACACAAAGCTTCAATTTAGCTTGGTTTATTTATATAGGGAAATAACAAAATAAAACCAACAGTCTTCTTCGTCTCTAGGCGTTAAATCTATATAAAAAATGGATTTAAAACATGAGGAATCATCTTAACGACTGCCTGGTTGTTATCATTCCTCCATGGTCTAAATGCAACAACAAAAACTGCCCTCAGGAAGATTCCCCTGATCCTTTATGGGCCGTAGTCAGAGGGACTGCCCCAAATAAACACCAGCAAATTAAAAGATAAAATAATCCTTTGCAGGAAAAACCAATTACTTGTAATGTTTTAGTTTCCATTTGCACATTATTTGCCATCTTGCTGCCTATGTTTCCGTATTATGTGGTTTTATTGTGGATTAAAGGAACAGTTGTGTCAGGGAAGAAGCTAAGGATCATTTGCGAGTCATTAACACTCTTGTTTTCTCCCAATTCTTCATTCAGCAAAGAAAATTTCCAGAAGTAGCAGAACAGGAGATTAATGTGGCTTTAAAATATTTCCTCTGTCAGACCAGAAGCTCAGGCTGCATACATCTCAGAGATGCAAGCAAAAAGTACGTTTTTAATGATTACCATCTGATAAATTCTCATAACTGCAATTTTCCTTTTGATCGCCTAGTCAATTAGTGAATCCAATTAATTTCTTATGGATGGTTGGAGAAGCTTGTAAGCGTTAGATAAAAGAAAAATCAGTGGTATCACATTTCATGCAAGAATTGTGGCATGTTTTTTTCTGAGCGTTTGAATTTTAAGGCACCACGCCTTGCAAACGGTAATCCTAACCGTTCAACTTCTCCATATTCAACCAGAAAGTGTTTTTTTTTTCCTGTTCGTTTTAATGAGGGGATTATGTAACAGATCAACAGAAAGTAGTGCATAATCATGAAGTGGAAAGAAATAAAACTTTGGAGAATTTTAGGGAACAAACAGCATCATGAAGACCAGGGAATCCAGCAGTGACTTTCAGACATAGTGGTGGCAGCATCATGCTCTGGGGATGCTTTTCTTCAGCAGGGAAAAAAAAAAAAAAAAGCATTTGAAAGACAAATGAAGATAAAAAAACATCCCTTTGTGGGGTGCGATTTTTTGTATTAACTGTCTTGATTCATGCTTGAATGATAAACAAGCCTCCGGTCAGTAGGTGGCAGCAGTGCTCAAACTAATTAACAGTCTGCCTGTTCAACCCATTAGAATAAGAAGCCTTCTCAGGATCACTGGGGTTCAACACTGGTAGAGGAGGAGAGATGGAAAAGTTTGTGGCAGTCCGAAGAAAAATGGCGGCAGAATAAAAAAGTGACTGTAGCCGACAGAAAGAAACCAGAAAACACAACAAAGTCTTTATAGTCTTTGGGTTTAAGCAAAATTGTTGCAAACTTTGAACAAAAACTGTTAAAGTCGTTTACCTTTTTGAGAAGTAATAAGCTGAAGCTGAAAAGTAATCAATGTTTAGTTAAAAAAGATTTTGAATGTTTAGTCTAAAAATGAACATTCAGTGAATCGTTTTGTTTTCTGTTTTCTTTTTTGTGAATCTCAGACTGAACAGTCTTGATTAAACATTACAAACTGAGTTAGTAAACTGAACTTGGACAAATTTTAAGACTTAAAACAATAAAATGAGCTGCAAAACTTACAATTTAAGCAGCTCATTTTATTAATCTGACTGGATAATCAGGTGAGTGTATGCAGAAACTCACAAACTCACACAAAGTCTTGAACATATGAAAAGTTAAGTGAACTTAGACATACAGTCAGAGATACGATAGAATTATTTACATTAAGATTTAAAATGTCCTAGTCAAAGTTCAGATTTTTATTTCTAAAAAAATAAAATGTTAACCTCACATTCACTTTCCATCTATTTTTTAAAGAGAAATGCACTCTGCTTTTTCCTCGGTCCATCACCAAAAATACCACCCTAAAGAAAACGGAGAACTGATTGTGTTCAGAGGTTTCTAATAAACTACTCAATGTGTTGCTTTATTTTTTTCCCCTCTACATTCACCTGGGCCTTCCAGACCTGCACAGGATGTGACCCCTGTTATCAGGCTCGCTGCAGAGGAAGAAAGCGTACCTGCACTGCTGACACCGCTCTCCAGGCGGGGTCGTTTGTTTTGCTGACCCTGCTCCTCCACGACCTCCGACTCCCCTTTCCGACTCTCGCTCTCATCCAGCTTCCTCTTGGGGAACATCTTCCTCGCTGCACGCATCAGGAGAGGAATTAAATTAAGAGAGAGACAAAAAAAAGAAGCAAAAAATAATGAAGTGAAGGGGGTCCCAGATGAAATTATGCCGTGATTAAACAGAGAGAAATGTGGAGATGAAAAACAGGATGACTCTACTCTCTTACTGCAGATGTAGGCCAACCAAAAAAACAGAAGAGAGAGTGTCACAGATACGTACTTTGGTAATGAAAACACTAATTTCATCCAGAAAGATATTATGCAGCCAAGCAGCTTGCAGTTCCAGTGTAATTTCCTCTATAATTGTATGCAACAGCAGTGCTTGGGGGCAATTCTGGTTTCCGTTCCACATCTGCCTCTGTTTTGCTTCTTGTTAAGATTCTAGTGAAGGTATCACTGCTGTTGTTGTTTTTCTTCCAGATATCATAATGAAAGCATTAACCCGGGACATTAAGAATGCAATTTCAGGTCGAATTAGTGTGTTGCTTTAATGCGATCTCTTCCCCGACAGTGATGGTAGCAGGCACGCCTGTTACCAAACGGTGCAGCCATCCAACACAAAGGGAACGAGATGATGAAAAGAGAATGAGCTGATTTTATTTTGGCGAAAGGAAAAGCAAAAGGAGCGTTGCTTTCCTTAATGAAAACAAAGCTGAAGTGTTAGAAAAGTCTTTAGCTCCGAGTAGCTTTCATTTTCACCCAATGAGCTTACCTTGCAGGTGTGGAAGACAAAAAAATGCAAGCAAAGTGATCCTAATTAAAACACTCACCTTTCTAATTTATATTTATTGCCAATAATGAAGCAGATACAAGCAAACCTCTGCTGTTAAATGTTGAGGCGATCAAACGCTAACTGAACCTGCAGGACAATAATCCACACATGAAAACCTCAAAAAGGAAACGGATCGAATCAATGGGGGGAAAAATCAGCAACAATACCAGAAGAGCAACACTCTGCTGGTTCGGTCCAGTCAGCAGAAACCAAACATTGCAAGAACAATGCATCAGTAATAACGTTATTATCATAATGCAAATACATGCAGAAATAAATGATAAAAGCTGGAGGACGGGGGGCGTGCTTGTGATTCAGCAGATAGGATTAATGAGAGACGGTGGAACACGATCGAGTCTAAAGGTTGTCAATGGGAGAGGCGGTCCAGGGAGACGGCACAGAAATGAAACCCAAACGGCCAGCAGCCGGGTCAGCTGTTTGTGCTCAACAAACTTTTAATGATTGCAGCTTGAGATTAATGTCTTGTTTTCCCCCCCGTCGATGTGAAGGAATGATTATTTGCACCCATTAGGCTCCTGCTAGCAAATGATCAAGTCAAGCAGCTTGAGGAGGAACAAATTAAAATCGCCTGCTGGTGTCAAAGTTCAAAATGTTTCAACTGAAGTTTGGCTTCGGGTCTTCGTTGTTGTTGGGTTACAGCAACATTTAGGAGAAGAGTTCAAGTCAGTCAGGTTACAACGAGGGCTGAAATGATGAATTAATCATAATTAATCAATTATTAAAATAATCGTCAATTTCTAACATTTTGTACAAATAGAGATCAAAAAAGTGTCATTTTGAATTCAGCTGTTGAGTCAGCATTACGTTTCACTACTGCAAGTCTTCCCAGCCGCAGATTCCGAGGTGAACTTTGACTAGACCATTCCAATCCCTCAATATTGTTTGAGCAAAACCAATAAAACACATGCCTGTACCAAAGTTTGTGATAAACGTTTTCATCGTCTGTCAGTTTGATAGCAAATCAAGTAATTTAAAAGACAGCTATCTCTGATACAGAACAAATTTATTTAAACTAATGAATTTGAAGAAAGTTACAAAGAAAATCTCTAGAAATTGTTGTGGTATTCAGCAAATAGAAATAATTTTGTTAATTCTAACAAAGAAAAAACAAGAAAAGTTTGGTCTGATTTAACTTCAGACAGTGAGAAAAAACTTTGTGTTTGTGTCTTTTTATTTGGTTGATGTTAAAGTGATGGTAAACTGACACCAAGTCATTTGGATACACACTGGTTCTGGTTAAACTGCATTTCTACAGAAGAGTTTGTCAAACTAGTCCACTTACGCTGATAAAAATCCCCCATTTGAGTCAGCAGGGTGTTTAAGTGGAGACTAATATGTTGCCCAGCTGTCAGATATTGCAGAATTGTCTGAGAAAATCGATAGAGGCTGTTTGTGCTCCGACTCCATAAACTGCATGTGAAAATACCATTAAAACGGAGAGAGCTGCTAAGTGCGGCTGGCTGCTAACAATGACTGAGCAGGAAGTTAGCGCACAGAGGAGTTTACAGGGGAAACGGTGGTCTGAAGCTGTGATTCCTAATCTGAGCTCAGACCAGCAAACTCACATCTTACAACAAGAACAACAAGCAGCTGCAGCATTTTGAATGAAAGAAAACCCAACCAAAGGAAGCTGGTTTGTGCAAAAACAGATTTGCAGCTGATCAGAATCTGTTGTGTTTTTTACTGGGAACAAGAAAAGCAAAACTTTTTGTTGTCTAATTATAAAATGCATCTAAATGAAGAATTTTAAGCACTTTTGGGCTTAAAGTTCTGTCTCTGACCATTTGCTGCATGTTATTTCTATTATCTCTTCATCCTCTTTTATGTCAAATTACTGTTTATTAAAAGCCACTAGCGCCCAAAGAAATCTAAAAAAAATTAAATACAGAAGGTAAAAGACTGTTGACATATGGATTCATGCATCTGCCAAGTAAATCCCTTCATTTTCAGTTTGATTTGAAACAATTACCTTAAAAAAGTGCAGCGCTATTTTTCTTTTAAATGTTGAAAAATAATTTTTTAAAAATGAAGTAAATAAAAATAGAAAAATAGAGTTGAGAGAAAACCAGGTTAATCCTGATCAGTATGTTTAGACACAGATCTGCTTTTATAACTTTACAAAAAATGTTAGTTTTTTTTTATCTAAAAAAAAGGTATTTTCAAGTTTCAGTACATTTAAGACATTTTAAGATTATAATTCACATTTAAGACAAATTATTGAAAAAGAAAAAACTCACTTGACATATCTACCTGATTCTTTTTATTTAATACATTTGACAAAATATGGTTAAGTATAAAATTATCAACTTAAATTAGTTTCTCAGAGTTCGACCTTCTCCTAATTAAAATTCCTAAGAACAATAAACTTTAAATATATATATAAATGAAAATATTGATGAAAATTTATTGATAAATGTTCAACTTTAGCATTTAACTTGAATATGATTTAAGGTTGTTGAGTTGAAATATGAGCATTTTTAAGAATTTCATGACTCAGACTTTGAAATGTATTGCTTTTTTTTGTTTTAAACACTGCATAAATTTTTGATAAATTAAAAGAAAGAACTCAGTTCAGATGACTTCAGGTTTTTTAGGCTGATTCAGAATAAAAGAACAGCAGGAGTTTGAGGCAGCAAAAGGTTTTCAAAGGTTTTTCTCTTAGCTCGTGCCAATCAGAGAACCAGGCTCATTGTCTCCATAAAATGAAACCCTAAAACACATCCCTGAACACATGAAATCAAAATGAAGGTGCATTTTAGTTAGAATGAGAAAAAAATGATGAAATGGAAAGTTATTCTGAGGTTTGTATTTATGAAAATCCACTCCGATTGGATACTGACCAGTTTTGCGTTTCACAATTCTAGACGTGGAGGTGGAACTGGGAGAACTGGGCGACCCTGAAGACGTCGAGGAGGCCGACGTCTCCGGGGTTTCCAGGGTTATGGGTGTGGATGGGGCCGGCGTTGGAGACAACGGGGTGGGAACGGCCTGGGACACATCGTCCGTCTGAAAAACAAACAGAAGCATCAGTAAACGTTACAAAAAGGGATGGAAAACACAAAGTTTTTCGTTTAAACACTGATCAGTTTGGGTTCAAGACATTTAAATACATAGACATTTTCCAAACATAAAAAAAAAAATTAAAAATAGGCTGCATGATGAGAGGACAGGACTGAGGGCAGATTTAAAGCTTTAAACAGAGAAGCTAACAGCAAACAGAGAAAAACAAAAAACACAACATACATCCAGAGGATCCAGAGCGTCTCACACACACCAGATTCAGCTCCACAGTAAATTGCTGGATGAACGTCTTTTTTAAATCCTCGACAGAGATTTTTGCGATTAATAGCAAGAAAATAATTCAAGGACAAAAAGAAAACGACTCATTGCAGAAACTGGAAACTACCTCTTAGCCGTTCCCAGGCCTTAATAATGTTCCAGGGTTATTTCCACATAAAGCATCATTTCCACAAACACACCTCTGAAACTGGTAATAAGACATGATGGCTATTTAGCTGCAGCTTGTAGGAAGAAAAACATGACCCTGACGGAGGCAACAGGAACAAAGTTGTTTATAATTAGAATCGAATCCAGGAGAAATGGAAAGCTCCAAAAGTAGAGCTGATTTAAAATGGGGGTTTACAGGAAACATTTTTTGGGAAAATAGTTGACTACAATTTGATTTGAAACCGTTTAACTGGAAAAAACACAAATGACAAAAATATAAAAGTTTGAAGAGAGTTTAGTTGTTCTCAGGCCGGTCATGCTGGACATAAATGGACATAAAAAATAAACAATAATATTGTCTCGAGAACATTTTCAAATAATAAAATGTTTTTTTGTTAATGTTTTTTTATTCAAGAAAAAGCCAGGCATCGAAGCTAGCCTGATACGGGTAATTTAAGTTACAGAATTTTATGCACAAAACTTTTTTTATAGATATATAAGCTTTTGGAATTTGATACATTATCGAATCTTATAGAATTGTTGTCAATGTCAAATGTATTTATACTTTTAAAAACAGGTTTAAAACTGCACCAAAGTGCAATAACAATAACATAATATTATAAATTGAGAAAAAGAGAGCAAAAAAACACAAAAATAATAATAATGATAAGAGTAAGTAGATCAAATAAAATAAAACAAAACATCACAAAAAACAAGAGTATCAAGCCTCAATTAAATGCTGACAAATTATTTAAAAAAATAATAATTATTGTATTTCTAGATTTCCTCTAGTTAGTCACATAATATAAACAGAATCTCCAGATCATTTAAATATAAAAATCAGTTTGGGGAAAATAAAAACCAAAAAATACCTTGTGTAACAATTTGTTTCTAAACTGACATGTTTCCATTAAGCAAATTTATTTTCAAAGTATCCAGTTGATCAATTACATGGTCAAAGTAAAATACTGAAAGATCGACATGTCTGCCATCAGATGCGATTTCTTTCTGATCACATGAAACATTTAAGTGCAACAAAATTGCAAAAAAACAGAAGAAATCTGACAGAATCCGGAGCTTTTCCACAGCAGTCGAACACCAATGGCTCTGACAAGCACTTCATCTCTTTTAGGCCTCATTTTATGGCACCGTTTGTAGTTATAAAACTATAACAGGTCTATGAATTCTCTTTCTAGTTAATTTTGGACAGTTTTTACATGGTTCAGAGGAGCAATTAGACATCAGTGAATTGAACCAACAGATAAATCACAGACAAAAGCAGCTATCAGGTGCCGACTGACATTATCTCTACTGGAGATGCTCTGCTGCCAACAGGACAGGAGAGGATGTATTATTACCACCTGGCCACACATAAACAAGCAGAGAGGTGGGTCACACCGACTAGCCTCGCATATCCATCACGCTCTCTCCCCTCTGAGAGAAAATAATGAATAATTGCAGACACATCACCCCGCAAAGTGAGCGGGGCGGTTAAGAGGAGTGTTTATCATATAACAGGTGGTTGAACGGCAGCCAGCGCTGATAATCAGCTCTTTTCAAAATGGATCTTATTGACAGTGATGTGCAACAGTGAGACGTTCCCCATCACTAAATAAACAAAACGCCAACGATAAGCCTGTGGGAGCTCTTCATTACCGCAGCTCCAGTGGATTTATCACGGGTGTTTTTACCTTCTCGGTTTTAGCGGGAGCTCCTTTGTCGCCTTGTTCTTTTACAAGCGGCGCCTCGTCTTCGTCGCTGTCCAGGATTTGCCGGCTGCGCTTGGCGACCTTCTTGATCGGCGAATCCGCTTCCTGGACGCCGTTCTGCACCTTCAAGGGGCTTTTAATGGGTCTGGAAACACACAAAGACAAGGAACATAAACACAAACCACACGCCAAGAAAATTAAAGGAAAAAAAAAAAAAAGACGGGGGTCAGCAGGAAGAGAAATCAAATCAGAGTAATAAAAGAAAGCGGTCACAGCTGTGATGAGGATCATTACATAAAGGCCAGTCAATTAAAGCGAGTTTTAAGACTTGCTTTAAAGATTACACACTATAGTGATAATGAACACTTCATCTTCAAAGCGGCTCCGGATTGAGCAGGAAAGTTTTCACAGCATCTTCTGATCATTAACGCTTTCAGAGAGTAATTCACACATCTACAGAGAACTGTTATTCCACCAAACCGCATATGTTCCTCATGTTGATCAGCTTCTAACTGCAATGAGTGTCAGAAAATAAGTTCACACTCAGGCAGCCTCATCCCCGTTAAGACACAGCTTCTATAAAACATTAGCATTCCCAGTCAGCTAAAATATACCAACAATAGTTTGACCACCAGAGGAGAGCGGCATGGGGAGAAGGTTCTATCACGATATGTTGTGGTTCTGTTGTAATCATGACAAATGTGACGATAAGAACTATTTATTACTTAATTTTTTGTGTCCCAGCAATTATAGCCCCACAAACACAAATACTGCTCTTGAGAAATATTCCCATTTGTAACACAAATTCATTCAATTTGTAACACGCTTCATTCACATAGAGAAGTGTGATTTGAGTCAGTAAGCTGCACACAGTAACCGCATTTAATCATATTTTTAAATGTATTGCTATCTACTGATACACCTTTATTATACAAACAGTGGAGAATAATAGTAAAACTAACAATCCCAACAATATGGACAGTTTTGGAGGGTTTTAAACAATAAATTGTAATTTATCTTGACAATGATAAACCAAAATTCTTGAACGAAATGTATCGCAATAAATGATAAATGTGATACGATAAATACCCAGTGGTAGAAAAAGACTATTTTTTTATATGCTCTAAAAACCTGTCTATATTAGTTAAATCACAATAAATTTTATTTTTTTTAAATATGTTTCAATAACTGTTTAAAATGTTAATATGCAGATTTATTATTTATCAGTCATTTTGGATAATTATTAGGACGGTACCAATAAAACCTGCAGGATATTTATTTGTAAGCCAAATTACAATGAGAAACATTCAAAATATTCCTCTCTCTGTGTAATGATTCTACACAAGATTCAATTCAGTTAAAAATGTTTTATTTATCCCAAAGGGAAACTAAATGTTGACCAAACTCATTTCACACAGAGTTGTTGTGGATGGTGATGCTGTGAGCAGAAGGAATCTCCAGTAGCAGTCAGTCATATGACAAACCTGATGAGGCCTCTGACTGAAGACTGTTGCTATATGATATGCTAACAGCTCAATATCAGGACAGCAGAGACAATATTCCACAGTAACATGCACTAACTGACACAATTAACTGTTAGCAAGCACTGCTAATCCATCTCATTTGCTTTTGCTACTCCGATGTGAGCAGAGCTATTTAGACCTGGTTTCATTTATAGAAAAGAGTGGCAAAACCATTTAACTCCTTCTCAATATTCTAAAATTTTAAGATTAACATGTAAGTATTTCAAATATGTGCAGTTTGTTATAAATTGGCAATATACAAGTAAACAGATTAGCTGTTTTAAAATTTCCAGTTAATCTTTAGAGTGAAAATTTACGCTGAGAATTTAATGCAAAATTATATTAATACATACTAGACTCAAATTTACTTTAAAAGTTCCCTAGGCAGCTTACTACGTATATATAGGCAAATAAAATGACAGAAATTTAATTTATGAACTTCATAAGATGCAATCTGGTAAACAAAAAGTGTATTTTGAATACGATGGGTGAGTTTTGTGATGCAAAGCTTCATTTCTGCAGATAGATAAATGAAACAACTGCAGCATTCTCACGTTATTTATGATTTAACATGGAAAATAACTTACTTGTTCACTGGTTCATCTGCAGTTTTCTTCTGGCTGTCTTTAACCTTGGTCCTGGGCTGAAAAAACGATCTAGAAAAAAGAATATAAATAGATACTTTAAATATAAGAGGCAACACGTTTTCACGAAACAACAAAAGTCCAGCAACATTACACTTCCAGTTGACAATTACGGAGCAACTTTGTGTTGTTATATAACATTAAAACCCCATAAGCACCCCATATGTTTGTGGCTTTTCCGTGTTTTAACCTTGCTAGCTTGCTTTGGGTGTATCCCAGTGCTTAGCATCATAAAGCTTCTTCACAACCACTATTCGTTTAAACAACATGAGCTACTTCAAGCTGAAAAGCGTCCCAGAACCTTGACCTTATGATTAGTGTTTTACTTTCATAAACATTTTGAGAGCTAAACCACAGTTAGCTATAACTATGTTATGCTAGTGCTAGCATACAACTATTGACACAAATACACTGCTATTGGTCGTGGTAGGAACCGTTTTAACACACAACTTAACAGCAAAAACAACATATAACACATATCACGTGGGGGTTTATTGCATTAGAGACACATAGACTATTTTAACACAGTTAATTAAAACTTTAAACTGTTTACACAGTCGTTACTTACGCGATGCTCCGCTGCATGTTGTCTTTAAGCACTTTCTTCGCTTGATGCTGACTTAAAACTTAGTAATTAAGTATAGTTCGGCTCCAACATGTATGCCCGAAAACATCAACTCCCGCGCTACAGAGCGGTACAATAACTGAATATTCCGCGCCAAAATAACATGGCAGTCAAAGATCCTAAAACATAACAGAGGAGTCACGTTGCCCTAAAAAATAACGTAAAAATAACGTTTCGGTCTGGAAACAAGAAATAAATAGCTAAATAAAATTGGTAATAGTTTCTTTAATTATGACAGAACGTAGATGGATGGCATGTTTTGCATTTTATACATTATTTTACGTTATACACAAAATCAAAAATGAAAATGCGAAAGAGTTAAATAAGTATTGGGGAAAATAATTTCTTTTTCATTGTTTTTGTCGTTTACATTTAAATAGTTATAATATGTAACAAAATACGAGTACAAAAAATTAATGAAATTTATGATATCCAAAAATATGATCAGAGTGAAACATCTTTATCTACATAGCTTCTCCCTAGAAACGTGGCTTTGCACCATTCACTAACCGGCGAGACGAGCGGCGTACCAAAGGGGTCGGTGGCGTTTTTTTCATGAAAATAAATGTAAATTGTAAATTTAAAAGAAGAAATTACAAGCTTTGGTGTATTATTTATTTACATCTATCAAGTTATTGATTTATTTTTGGTTTTAATGAGAGTTATCGTCCCTACATGGCCTTCAAACACCGGGATCACATATTTACCTGAAAATTTTGATTTACGATTTTTTAAAATTGTGCATTCAAAAGAAAAATCTACATTTATAAAAAGTCAATTTATGGTAAACAAGATAAAAATTACTAGTCCTGTTTTTGCTTAAATTTCAAGTTCTGCTAAAGAAACACAGCTAAATAAAACGAGTGAAATTGTCTTCCAACCATTAAAGCTAACTTAATTAACTTTAACTGCCGTGGCTTTATCTTCCTGATTCTTCCAGCACTAAAACGCTTTTCAGACTCCTCCCTCACTATTCAGCATCCCATCTGCCCGGTTCATTCACCGGCTAACTGTAAAAGGAGCAAGCCCTGTAAAAGCTCTTCTGCACCTCAATCTCTTTACTGCCCCCTGCTCTGTTGGAGTGGTAACTGCAAGAAGAGGGAGCTGGTCCTGATGCTGCAGAGACAGACACGTGGGACCCGCTTTGATGAAAATTCCTCAGTCCCTGTTTGAATGCATCATTTATGGCATACCACTCATGTCATTTTCATAAAGCTCAAAGCAGGGGGATAGGAAGCAAGACAAACAGCTAAATAATGTATGCTGCAAACGCATTGATTTATTTACCAAAACACAAATCCTATGTTGGTAATTGTTTACAAGTTTAGTTCCCCTGCCGCCCCATAAAAGATGCACGGTTTATCAGCAGTTCTATTAAAAAGGAAGTCCAAACCCATAAATAGTTTACAAATGTTGTGAATTTTAATCCACAGGTAATAA
Organism: Poecilia latipinna; assembly: GCF_001443285.1. Taxonomy (NCBI): domain Eukaryota; kingdom Metazoa; phylum Chordata; class Actinopteri; order Cyprinodontiformes; family Poeciliidae; genus Poecilia; species Poecilia latipinna. Next base: position 153,015 of record NW_015113777.1, read on the forward strand.
ACTATGCCACAACGACTCAAAACAGAGACAAAAAATAATTAAACTGGAGAGATTTAATGAAAGAAAGTATTTCATTTGTATTCCCTGTCCTCAGTCTGCATGTTTCCCCACTCTGTCGTCGTCCTGCTGCTTCTCTCCTGACAGGTTCCAGCTTATGTGGGGATTCACGTCCCAGTCTGCGGAGCTTCTGTGCAGCCAGCCATTTGCATTTAGACCCGACTCCCTGGGCTCTCTCTGTCCGACCTCCGGGCGAGCGACAGCGGGGATGAAGGGGATGGGGCCGTGGAGGGGCTGAGGCACCGGGAGCGGCTTGGGAAGCAGGAAGGTGTGCGGCAGAGGCTGAGCGGCTGTTGAAGAGGAACATCAATCATGAGTCTCCGCTGAGATGAGCGGCGCGCAGACACACAATTTTAATCTGTCAATGTCACAATAACAAAACCGTTTTCCAAACCATGAAGCACTCAGCTAGCCTTAAAGCTGCAGTATGTAACTCTTATAAAGAATATGGGTTTCTTTTTTACATATCTGTTGAAACTGTCACCATGTTGTGACAAATTGATATCAGACAAATAATCTGTGGGAAAAATGGATCTTCTCCACCTGTCCTCTGAAGAAATGAGGTGTTCCCGACCAAAAACAACCAATCAGAGCCAGGAGGAGGGTCTCAGCGAGGGGGAGAGTGAAAGAGGATGAGCAGCTATATGAAATTGTGATTGACATTGCTAAGACCCGCCTCTTAGCTCTGATTGGTTGTTTCTAGTTAGTAAATTTTTTCCACAGATTATATTTTATTAAAGTTACATACAGTTTTATGTAACTTTAATAATTTTTTTACATAATTGCTGAAACACCCACTATGTCATGACAGTATGAAACCTCTTCCAATCTTAACCTTCTATGGCATGACTTTTTATTTTTTTAGGAAAAAATATTTTCCTGCATTCTTTGGGAGCTTTTTGGCCCTTAATTACATATCAATCATAAAATCGGACCCTGACACCTCCCGGAACCGGATTTGGGTTTGTTGCCTCAGGGCAACATTGCGCTACCAGGGGTCTAAAACGTAAAGTTTTCTACAGTGATCATGAGAAATGAAATACAAATCAAACAAAAACTATATTCATAAAAAAAAACTTTTTCTGACAAAAAAATAAATCAGACATGGTTCCAACTCACCAAATATAAAATAAACAACTAACTTTCATTAATGAATGGTACATTTGCGCAAATTACTAAAACGAGCATTTGTGTGTTTGTACATGTGTATGTTTGGCAGAGTTAGAATCACTAAGGATGTTGAAATCAGTCTTTTTCCCTATTATATGTTAAACATCAGGAAGGAATTGCTTGCTGATGTGAAAAAAAGTGTGTATCACATTTTTGGCACTTGATTATTGGCGTACCTGGGAATCACCATCTGTTTATCTGATTATCTATGGGTTGTAGCAACCAGATTCACATCAGTGACAGGACTTAGGGCTGCAGGTTCTTTTTTTAAAAGAGTTTGTAGTTCTGATTCTTTCATAAATTTTCATAAATATAAAAAAGAAGAATTTACAATTATTGCAATTATCAAAGCAAGATGAGCAGTGGTAGTGATTTATTAGCATTCATAATTTTTTATATCTATTTTTTTTTTCTTTTTCAAAAATTATCCACTTTACCAGAAACAACATTTAAAATAAGGTTGAATTTAGTTTTGCATAACAGTGTTCACATAAATTCACCAATAATTCAGGGTCTATAAATATGCATTTGAGTAATTTTGTATTTTGTATTCAAATGCATATTCAGTGAATTTGAAAAAATAAATAAATACTGGAAGCACACGTTTTCTGAATTTCTGATATGTCAAAATGACATTCATAGTGACTGTATGTAAACATTTATTTTCATATATAGTCACTTAGTTTCAGCCTGAAATGCATTCAAGTACAGAAACTGTGTCCTTGTAATAGGAGCTAAAAGGAGCTACAGATAATAAGTACTTCTGCAATATTTGGTGATTAATTGTGTGGTATTACACCTTTTCAGTTTGTACTTTAGACCAACAGATTGTTAGCTTTTGTTGCATTTGTCATAAAAAAAAAAAATGCTGGTTAGGAAAAATAATTATCGGAAGATGAAAATCCAGCTGGTTCCAGATGTGTGAGCAGCTAAAGACGTGATTTTTAATCACTATGTTTACCTCTGTCTATCAATGATCCTGCTCCTCCACAGTGAGGAAGGCCACTCTCAGAGGAGAGGAATGGGAGGCATAGAGGAGCCCTGTGGACCAGCTGATGGAGGGATGGATGGAGGGATGGAGGGATGGAAGAAACCAACACCATCAACACAATGCAGTCTGCAAACATTCAGCCAAAACATTAGGAACACCACATGTTTTAAACAGAAAGCATGAAACACGAAAAAAGAGAAATTGCTTGCAAAATGATGGAAAAGAAAAAAAGTTTTTTTTATTATTATTATTATTTCTGGAAAATGTACTAAATACTAATTTAATGCTAAATCATTTGATCAGCAGGGGAGCTAGGCTGACAAAAATTCAGAGAATTTGGAGAACATTCTGCACCAAAAGAAGCGAAACCCCAAGGCCCATTTAACATTGATTAAATTAAAGCAGAGAACTGTTCTGAAATTTGATTAATTGATTCTTTTTTTTCTTTTTTTTTTTTGAATGATTTAGTCACACTGTCTTGCAGAATAAGGAGAAGACTCTCTGAACTTGTTATCGGAGCACAGCTCCATGAGCAGCATCTGTGGTCATATGGAGAAGCATTAGCGCACACGGCTGTTAGGACGCGCACATCTGTTCTGTCACGGCTAATTCTGCATGACGTATAGAGGTCTGGGAGCAGCATATGCTGCGATCCATACGAGGACTAATTCAGGGAAAGCCTGGGTTATTCCGAGATTACTCCAATCCCTGCCTGTGACTGCTTTCGTGGAGGAAAGAGTCCAGGTTGTGCTTGCAGTGACACACTGAACGCATTTGATACGTTATGTTTAAAAAAAAACAAGCACATTTCTCAACAGAACTTGTGTTTCTTGGTGTGTTAATTTGAATTAAAACTGCAGGTTTAATTGCATTCTCATTATTTAACTTTTGGAACTTTTTAAAAACTGTTAGGAATGTAGATGAAAGAATCAGAAGAGTTCAGAAAAAAACCCAGAAGGAGGAAAGTGATCCTCAGTTTTATTACATTAGAAATGTAATTCTGTAATCCACTTTTTTAACTAAAAAGGGAAGATTTTTAGATGCTTATGCAGCACATTTTAGCTTTAAATGGCAAATTGCCTCTTTAATAATCCTTACTATTGCAGAATTTATAAAATAATTACCCTGTCTTCAGCCTTTAACCTACTCCCGCCCTTCTTTGGTGAGTCATATGCTTGATTTATTTTACATAATTTAATAGATATCCAGGAGTCCAGATTGTAAAACTATTATGTTGAGGAGGAAAATGTTTTACTTTGAAGCATTTATGGTAATTATAGCTAAAAAAGCCTTAGAACGAATTGATGTTTTACTCCAGTGAACTAATTTTCCATGCACCTTTAATTTTAGAAGGTTTATTTCTATATTAAAAATCTAATCTGTGTTAGGTTCTGTGTTTTGAGTTCGAGTTTCTGTCTGTCTAGTCCTGTTTTCCCCTGAGTCGCTGTGTTGTCTTGATTGATCCCAGCTGTGTGTCGTTCCTGTGATTACCCTCCCAGTGTATTTAGTCCCACCTGCTGTCAGTGTTCCTTGTCGGGTCCTCGTCTTCGTCTGTTAGTTGCTGCTCCCCGTGCTACCAGTGTTTATGTTCCTGTTTCTTTATTATTAAACTTCTTCATTATGACTACCTGGGTTCCCCGGCGTCTCTCTCACCGTTCACAACCACACTTCATGATAATCTGTAGCATAAATACCACTACACCTGCTGATGAGTTTAGGATAAAATTCACTCTAACAGGCCCACAGCATCACAGATCAAACTTTAAATAAGGAACTTTTCAATGGCTTTGCATGAAATGATCAAGAAAGTTCACTTTAATTTGACCAAACAGAGTAAAGTTTAGCTGTTTAGCATCATATTTACAGATGTGATGCTAAACCTTTCACTGGCAAATGTAGGGATTGTTTCTGAGGTTTGGGAACCCAGAATGATACTCTTTGCTCTCCAACATAGAGCCTCAAAAGGCCTTGAATTTGTCAAAAACAAGAAGAGGTGAAGTTGATGTTTTATTTTTGTCTGTTTAAATCATTTAGGACTATGATGTCCTGAATTTATGGGTTTTCTTTGGCCATTTCCTCACTTTAAAAGTTCGACACACTTTTTGAAGCTCACCATTTGAATCTATGTTCTCCTGTCTTTTCCATTTTGAAAAACGAAACAGGAAGTCTTAAGTTATTAATAGAAAAAAGTCACAGACATTCTGGTTAGCTTAAAATCTTAAATATAAATAAAAATGCTTTAGAATATTTTATCTTATATGAATTGTTGTTATGTGGTTGTTGTCCTGCGTGTCTCAACATTGCCCTGTGATGGGGTAAATTCTGCTACTAAAATAAAATCTGAGTTTACTTTGCATTTCTTTTCTAGGATTGCCAATAAATGAAGGGAGAATGGCGTCTTCTCTCTAAAAATGTGACTTTAAAACTTTTATCTAAAGCTTTAGGAAGGTTTTGTGATTTTTACCGAATTATTTAGGGAATAAAGACGACAAGAAGCAACGTGAAACCCTGTAATTTGTTGATAAGGACCTGATGGCTGGATGGAGGCAGGTACCCTGGATAGTTGACGAGGATGAGTTTGCTGAAGTTGAACTTGTAGGTGAATCTTTTCCCTTTGGTCTTGTGCAGGATGCGTTTGTTGTAGTAGTATCTGCAAGCACAACGTGTTTCTGTGTCAGACTGAAATGCTGATGTGAGCACTCCAGTTCCTCCAGGGCACTTTAGCTGCTTGTTTTCTCACAGACGCAATGTGTTGCATCTAAGAGGCATTTTGGATGCTACATTTTAATACGTACAACTTGTACTGCCAAGGAGGTTTTTTTTTTTTTTTAATAGTTATTGAAAGCAGCAGCTTGAGGCAGGATCAGCTCAGATAGGAATGGTGAGTCTTTACCTGAGCGCCCGGCTCAGCTTGTCGTAGTTCATGTGTGGTTTGCCCTTCCTCTCCCCCCACAGCCTGGCCAGCCTCTCGGGGTCCCTGATGACAAACTCGCCCCACTCGCCCCCCCAGCCGATGGCTCCGCCCTCGCCGCAGCCCAGCAGCTCCAACAGGAAGTGCCACAGCTGGACCTGCCTGGAACCAGGAGACCAGGCAGGTTTGTAGGCCCAATCAGGAAACAGCACTGCTGTGGGGAGGAGAAGAAATGTCAAATTATAAAACCAGTAACAGCTTCAACTGGACCAGTTCCAGTTCCTCATTTTACCCTCCCAATAATCCAGACTTTAAAGAACTGACATGAAATATCATGAGAAATTCTGGCTACTTTGATAAAACAAAGAAAGAGACTACAGCAGGGGCAATTCAAACCTTACACAATACTGTAAAAAAATTATTATTATTTTTTGGCTCTAGTGGCCTTTATTTAATAGTTAATTGACAGGAAAGTGGGTAATGAGAGAAGGGGGAAGACATGCAGCAAAGGTCGCCAAGGTTGGGAATTGAACCTGCGACAGCTGCGTCGAGGACTAAGGCCTCCATAGGTGGGTTGTGCTTAACCCCTGCGCCACCACAGCACACCCATAAAAAAATTATTTTAAACCCTGCAACAAATTTAAGCAGAGAAATTTCATCCACGACTGAAAATCAAATATTTTCACTTACAAACAATTAGTACTCTAACAGCTGTTTAAAATAAAACTGTTTTCCAGGAGATGTTTGGACCTGCTGTTGGTTCATTCAGGTTGTGTCAGAGAGCAGACTTTCCGTTGATAACAGGAAGGCTGAATGGAGTGCAGAAAAGAACATTTCACCTCTGTCATAGAAGTTGCTACATTTTTAATGTTGCCTTTTTCAAATAGTTTCCATTTCGGTCACTCCCAATGAGAATCTTATTTTTAAACGACATTGTAAACTTTCCTTTTTATGCACACTTTCTCTCCAGGCTCTCCTTTGTTTCACTAAACATCACAAAGTCATCTGCATCTCTGATACTCGGTGGAAAGTCCTGCCTGACTTCATCTTTCAAACCTGCCAAAAACGATCCAAACACAAGCAACTCATGTTGACCTTCTTGATCTGAACTCACCTCCATTTTGAATCCATTTGTCCCTCCTGTCTCACTGCACCACCTGCACAGGCTTCTCTACAAATTGGGCTGCAGACTAATTTCATATAGAGTGGGAAACAGTTTATCTCATGATAAAAAGACACAAGCAACTCATTTTGACCTTCTGCAGAAATGCAGCGGAAATCATTTCTATTCAAATGTGTCCTTAGAGAACCTCAGGCGGTGTTTCACTGAACTTGACTAACAGCAGAATTAAGACAAAGACAGTGTGGTTAATAAAAAAGGCTTTTAACACATTAGTTATCCATCATTGCCACTGCTTTAATAAAAAATTAAAGCGTTGCCAAATTTAAAGCCGTTTCATTCCCACACTGTGTAAACTGATCTGGCATAAAGCCGTTTCCAACCAGATAGGAACAAAGATAAGTAGAGTTTGTTCTCTTTTAAATATCTGATTCTTATTAAAAAGCTGGGGTAAAGCCCTTGAGCTCCATTTATCATTGTCCCAGATCCCTAAATCTGAGTTCAACATATTTTTCCTCACGGATGATTTCTCTTGCTATGGATTATAGGATTTTGGTTAAGTTGGTCGGTACAATAAAAAAGTAATACTTCTGTGTATTCGAAAAGGCTCTGTGCCTCTCTTGTGAGCTCAAATTACACGGTACGACCGCGGGGGGAAAAAAGATATTCAACTCGTCTCGTTATTTTAGGTTTATCTCCTAACAGGTGTTTTAGTTCAGGAGCTTAACTCCTCATTAAAAACCGTGTTACAAATACCTGCTGTACAAGCTGCTTTGGTTCGGCTTGATGAAACAAATCAGGTGTTTTTACCTGCAATAGTTAACCTGCTGTCTCATTAAAAACGAATTTGAATATGGCAGCACTTTCTAATCTCTTTACTGTAACCAAGGTTTAAAATAATTGCATTAAATATTGGGATCAGAGGTGGTCGATTAATAGGACGCAGTTTTATTGCTCTTGTCGGCATTTTGTATTTACAGAAGTTCTTATAAAACACTGAACAAGGCAAACAGGTTTTATATGAATATCTAAACCAAAAATCTTTATATTAATTTGTATTGTTTATTTATTTTGTTTTGACCTCTGATGAATAGTTTATTAGTTTGTGTTTATTTTACAGTTAAGAATAAAAATGATCTCTGCTTCTATTCTGTTCAATACCATATCATACTTTAACAATTAATTACAACTAATTTTCTAGTTTATAATCTGAAAGTTTTGTGCATTTGTCATGTTTGAAGAGAAGTTTCAGAGCTGAAAACATCTTTAAGGGATTTTGACACTTGGTTTTTCTGACATGCAGAGAAACTGAATGACTGCGTCTCATTTCCCCATGATTTATTATTTTTGAAAGGTCCCTGTAAAATATGTGGTTTTCTGTCTCTGCTACAGATATTAGTCAACATTTTCAGGCAACTTTGGAAATATGTTGCAATCCAGTGCAACAGTTCTCACTTTCGTTTCTGTCATGAATCTCCTGTGTTCTGTTTTCCTTTTCTGTTTTTCAGAAGGTGAGAATTTCATCATGTTTATTAAGTAATGTGAATAAAGTTCTGGTCAGAAGTTTATGTATGCTGATTGTGGTTATGGGTTTCTGATGATTTATTTGAACTGTTCTTATCTCACTGTGGAATAAATATGCAACATGCAACTTAAAATAAGAATCTCTTGCACGAGTCGGAATTCATTAGGAATTTTCTCCAATACTTACTAAACTATACATACAGATTCAAATATACATGCCCCTATGATTTAGATTAAAAAATTGGACTTTGACCAGATGAACATTTGTAGTCAACATTTTGTTTAGTTTTTTTCTCTTTGCTTCTTTTAGTAGAATCGTGTGTTGTGTTTGAATTGTATCGTATAGTGAAAACAGAGTTTTATTTTTTGTGCTTATTGCCTGCAGTGAAGACACTGTTGCAATGTGTCTGACTCAAAATTTCACAGATTTAAACAAAGGTGCACCAAACTCACTGGGATCGATCCTGATCTGCCCCCCATCAGGAACCCACAGCAATCTCTGATGGGTGTGGCCTAATTTCTCTACAGCGCCCCCTACAATACTTTAAATGATCATCCCCAAGCCATGCTTTAACCCAGAATTATGAAATTTGGTACACATGTATTTTATCAAGAGGTACAAAAAAAGTGGTCCTCACTCAACAGGAAGTCGGCCATTTTGGATCAAAGCCACCATTGTGTTATTTATTTATTTATTTTTACAGATGTTCTATCTCATCAAACTCCTATAGTTTTTGAGACTCCAAAATCACTCACCTTATTGACAAGCCATTAAAGATCAAAAGTTATCAAAGTCTTTTCCATACATCAAAGCATGTGGGTGTGGCCAATCCAGAAAAGTTGAAAAAGTATTTATCATCTGAACTTCAAAGAATTACAACAAAATTAAATATTCAATAACTGAAACTAAAAAAAAGGTTCAAATTAAGAATTTTATTAAATGATTTGTTTATTTCAATATTTATTCACAAAAATAAGTTTTTAAATGCAAACTGCAAAATGGACTAAATAAGAAAAATGCTGGTGCTGACTGGTACATTTAACTGCAGGAAAATTTAATTCTGCAAGGGGCCTCACACAACCTTGCTGACTCGGTGCAGTTCAGCAGTCATGTGCATCTTCTACATTTTAAACATTTTCTAAAGCGGTAGCACCAGAACTTTAAATCCAATACATAAAATCAATAAAAATATTTGTTAATAATTTAGATCCAGAATGAAACAAGTTTGAAGAAGCATTTCTTTTAGGAAAACATGAAGACATATTTCCTGCAGAGCTAGCATGCAGATGAAAAATCTAAGTTCAGAAAAATATGTAATTTAAAAGCTGAACAGTGCATAGTAATTTAATAAAACGTTTTTCTAAAACGGCATAATTTATTCTGTTTTCTAAATCCATAATCAATGTCATAGGAAAAAAAATACATTTTGTTTGTTTAGTTTGTTTGAACCTTTACAGTACAACAACAGAACTATGCATTGTGAATTTTGATTAAAAATATATATAAATTTCATAAAATGATTAATCTTTACAGCAGGCTATGATGAATGTACAAACATGACAGACTGAGGTCTTAGAAAAATTTAAAAATGATGACCATTGGCATAAGGCTTAACTTTTAAAAACCTCATACAATAAACATCATAGAATTAAGATTTTTGAACAGTAAAAAAAAATATTGGGTCTTTTATATAAACATGCTCCAAAATATGTAGAATTTTATATAAATTTTTAAATAATAAAAAAATAATGCAATTATTTCATACATAAAGATCAATATGTACACATTTTGAAAATATTTGGGATATTTAAATATATTTTTAAACTATCAAACAATATAATATGTTCAAAGTTTTTGCATTTTTTCTATAAAGAATGAGAAAATGTAATTAGCACATTACAGCAGGTTGAACAGCTGCAGAGGTCTCAGAAATACAATAATTCTGTATGAATGTTGATCAAGACAACCTTAGAATAATTTAAAAAAATATATTATTATTACAAAATATTTATTGATTATAATCATTTGCAAGATTTGTGCAAAAAGTCGGATGATAGTAGAAAGACTCTCAAAAGCTTCAGAACAACCTTTACATAACAATCCAAAAACATCTACAACTTTACTCTGCTTGTGTCAAAAAAAAGGGAAAAATGATAGAAAAAATAAAACTTGTAACATAGATGGAAGATTTGCATGGTCAACATAATTGCCTTCATGCTGTATTTTTCATAACTTCAGCGGTGAGTTTTATGTGAGCTGGTTCCTTAAACTTCTCACTGGTGCAGTTTGTCCATGAAGACATCATGTTTATTTTTTCATAATCTAATCTATTTTTTATCGCATTAAAATGCAAGACGTAGATGGGTTCTGCAGAGAGGGAATTCATAATAATTTTTTTTTTTCATATAAAAGTCCTCCTACGCAAATGTCAACCCACAAATATGCAAATAGCCGAGATGAAAATCAGCACAAACGCATACAGTCTTACCTCGGCTCCAGTAAGGTGATGAAAAGTGCCCGACTGAGGAGTTACAGCTGCACTGCATCTGTCACAAAGACAGACAAACAGATGCAATAATTCAGCATCTTCATCACAGAATTTTTATTTATTCTCATATATATTCGGTTACCGGTGAGCCTGAGTTCAAGATATTCATTACATGCATAAAACTTATGAGGTGCATAAGATTATCTTTAACTCATCAGGATGGAGAAGCATAATTCCCCCCCCTACAGAAACTGTTCTTCTTGTTAGTTTTGTATAATTTCTCCTGGTAAACACACACATCATCCTCTCATAGACACAATGACCTTCCCCCCACTCTGCGATTTGCAGCCGACGTTCTCCCTGGAAGGCTAAAAGCTCATCTCTACGAGGAAGAAGCACTTCACTTCTTCCCCAGTGAATCATGTCTCTCCTCTCCTATAAGCTCCTTTCCACAAGCTGTAATATCCCCTTATCTTGGAGCAACAACAAAACGATATCTCCTCCTCAGCTCTTACTTTATTTCCCTTTTTCCTCTCATGTGGGAGGACACTCAGGGGTCACGGGATATTTCACACCTTTAGGCCAACGTTTAAGGCCAGCTTCGAAATGGTCTGCCATCAAAAAGGAAATTATAAACATTTACAAACAATTTTTTTAACATTATTTCAGCTCATTTACAGCTTAGGAGCATTAAAAGTCACTTTAATCATGAATCCTATTTTATCTATAGTCAAATTAAAAATAAAGCAACACAAATTGTGAAGCTATTACAAAAAAAAAGAGTATTTTTAATAAATACAATACATATGTTCACCAATTATTTCATTAGCTGTGAAATTATCTTTGTGGTAAAAACAGTAAAGTAAGAAATCAAAATGTCCCGTTACCTTTACTGGAGTGGAAAACTCTTCGCCAACTGGGAAACAATGATCACTTTGTCCGCCGGCCCACTGCGAGTCCAGGGATGGATGGACTGGATCCTAAACCCTCTGTCTCATCTGACCCCCAGCCACTTACCCCACCCCACCCTCTTGTCTCCCATTGCTCCCTTTCCTGCCTCCTTCATGCCAGAATTAGAAAAACTTGGTCAAAAACATTTAAAAAAGTCTAAAACTGATTAAAATGTTCTTGTTTAGTTCATAAGAAAAAGTAAACAATATGCCAACCATTCAAGGTTAGATTCAATAAAATGGTTACAATTTGTTAGAATAAATATATAAAAACAGATTAAAAATGTTTAAATAAAACTATGCTGTAAAAAAATAATAATATTAACATTAAAACAAGTTCACTCTGTCATGATTCCCTGCTAACAATCATCACAGTTTCTCCAGCAGCTCTGATCTTCTTCACAAAACCTACAAGTCACAGGCAAATGTTAAAATCTGTTCAGCTTCCAGGCTTATAGATAACAACTGTTTTATTCTATACCGTGTTTGAAATTGAGGAATATGTGAAAATTCTGAGTTAGAAAGCCAAAACTCTGACATCAAAGCACAACTGACTCATCACAAAAGATAAACGTAGCAACATTCATGCTTGCAACATGAATTTGAGTTTATAAACAGAAAAACGTGCATGTGTAATGTGAAGAAGAAGCAGTCAGAGGAAATGTTTTCTGGGAGAGGAGACATAATAAACTGACACCCTATCAAGGAATCTAAAAGCTTCTTGTGGTCAGACCCAAATGCTTACAATTCACTACAAAACCTGTAATTTAAAACACTGAAATTCTGGCAGTATTTAGGTAGACATTGTAATTTTTGTTCTAATTCTGATCAGCCTGGCTGCTGTGAAGAGCAGTCAGAGAAATGGCTTAAAATGACTTTTTGACTTTAAAAACAATGGTACTCCCTTTAAAATACATTTTGTAGTGCCAACAGTCACACAGAGATCATTTAAAAGCCTGATCCCACCTATAGCGGCAAATTAATATAAAAAGAAAAATGTGTTGCAAGTCAGACAGAACATACAATATGGCAACCAAGTAAGGAAAAAACAGAAAGGGGTTAAATTTTATTACTATAAAACAGCTAAAATACACTTTAAAAATATGCCATAAAAACCATTTTATCCTGTGGGACATATTTTGTGTTAATAGCTACAATATAACTAGATTACAGCTGGATGCATTAATATCAGGCCAACAAATTTAACTTTAGTAGTGCTTTGAGCAACACAGAAAAGGAATAACTCCTATTTATCAGGATTTGATGATTTACATACTATATTTCTTATGCAAAATAATCAAATCTTTATATTAAAAGCATTAAAAACAAAGATCCTGCTCAAAATAGAGGTGTAAATTATGTCCAACAACTTTTCAGTCACCATTTAAAGTACTAAATGAAGAGCAGGAAATGACATTTGGCAGAAGAATTTTATTTGGTCAAGAAAAATGTGTATTTTCATACTGGGATTTCTGCCTTCAAACAGAGAGGGGAAAAAATCTGATGAACTGAAAGTTAACGAATCTTTAGGGCAGCATCTGCTGTAAGCAACAGTTATTTCTCAGAGAGGAGAAACAGGGTTAGCAGTATAACAAGCGTAGATGACCATCATTACAAGCGAGAGAGCAAAAGGTTCGAAGCAGAAGTGAAGTACGAACTGGAGGGAAATAAACCAGGAGGAAATAGGAGAAAGCACTTTCCCTCCTCCACTTCGAGTCAGGGGCAGCAGCGTGGCGTTGAGCGAAGGTGACTGGTGGTTTTCTCTTTGCTAAATCAAATAGGTGATGAACTCAGTGCCAGGGCCATTTGTCACCCCTCTGCTGCTGCTTTTCTGTTCAACGGCAGCGACTTTGACCAAGGTTATCAGACTGCTCAGCACTCTGCCGCACTGGCGTCTGCTGGAGGCGTCTGACACGTTGCGTTCAGGATCATATTCACGTAGTAACACCGTTTAAAGGGATTTTCTGTTTGGTTTAATTAAGGTTGATGTAAAAAAAAAATCTACACAACTTTAAAAGTACCAAAGATAAGTTTATGATTTTCACTTGATGACATGATTTATATTTTAAAAAATTGATGTATTGAAGCTTTTTTGAAAGCAACAAGGCAGCAAGGCATTTCAAAGTGCTTTACTTCATAACACAAAAATACAAAATCATAGAAAAGACAGTCAATATTTAAAACAATACATTTTGCCGTCGTCACACATCAGTTTGTTGACTAATGTTTCATTGATTATGTTTCAAAAGGAACTCTAATCAGGTGGGTTTTTGTCTAGATTTAAAGGCACTCAATGTTTCGGCTGTTCTGCAGTTTTCTGGAATTTTATTCCAGATTTGTAGTGCATAGAAGCTGAATGCTTCTTCTCCACATGCATCAGTGGTTTAATAAACCATACTTTACTAAATGATTTACACCATTCACAATATACCACATTATGACCAAAAGTTTATTTTATTGGAATTTTATTTGTTAAAAAGTAGTAGTCAGAAAGACTCATAATTTTCCACATTTTCTTTTTTTTTTTTTAAATCTCAAAGATGTTTTATGGATGTGTATTCAACCCTCAAGTCAAAACTCGAGACGGATGCAGCATAGAAACTCCCCTTTAGGATTTATAGAGCATTTTTGAATTCCATTGAAATCTTTACCCATTCTTCTCTGCAAATAGCTCAAACTCAGTCAAGTTGAATGGAGAGCATCTGTGAACATCAGTCTCCAATTTTTTTCACAGACTCTCAATTATATATATGTCTGGACTTTGACTTTCCTTTTTAAGCAAATGGACAAAATGGAGGCCATCATAAAGTAGGAGGAAGGGAATAAATGGGGTTCAACATCTCTTACTAATTAAACTCAACCGCTCCAGTACAACTACATGGCTTCAAAATCTCCTAATTATTAATAAGTTGAGTTTAGCTGAGTTGAATTTATCTTCATCTGTTCTATAAGGGCCTCTGACATTTATTAGACATTATTGAATAAACAGCATGCATCCTTAATTATGCACTACTTTGTGTTGTTCTTTCACACAAATGTCAACATAATATACTGAATTTTATAGGTGTAATGATGCAAAATGTGAACAGTGTAAAAGGTATTTGTTGACTGTTGGAAATAATTTGAAATTTATTCTATTTTGCTGATGAAGCTTGATATAAAAACAGGTTAGCATCTTTAAATCTTATGTCCAAACATATGAAAATAGTCCTTTATATTTTATACCGTTTTTGAGAAGGTGCATTTGTAACCAATCTGCCTAAATCAAAGTGTTAAGTAGCTGCAGTGAAAGCAGCATTGTACATTCGTCTTGCACCTATTAGCCAAAACAACGTGTCGTGCTGCTGAGAGATTAACTGTGAATTAGTTTTCCCTGCAGCAGAAAAAATCTTCTATCCTCTAAGGCTTCTTATGATGCACATGCAGCTCTATACATTCACTTCTCCAGGACAGTTTCACACACACACACACACACACACACACACACACACACACTTACACTTACAGCTCCTCAGATGTGATAGCTGACACCAGAGGCTTTTAATTCCAGTGTAAATACAAATACACTCCCAGACAGCTATCAATTATGCATGCCACTAATTGAGTTGAATGTCGTGCTTTTAGCTGCCAGGGGATCCTGGGTCACATGCAAAAACGTTGGGACTGAAATCACACACACACACACACACACACACACACACAGTTTAACTGTTTGAAGAACTTTACAGATATCACACATTCAAAATAAAAAGGTAGAAAAGGGATTGAGTAGACTACTTCATGAGGAAATTTAAGTCCTTAAGTGTTTCTTTCAAGATGACACATATCTTCTACAAGCAGATACATAAGTAAAAGATATTGAGAAAGCATTTTTTTAAAGACAGAGTAGCAAAGACAAAGATGCATAAAAACACGATACATAAAGCACAATGCAACCACAGCCATGGAAATGTCGACATGTTTGAATGAAAGAGTCTGGGTGCTTCTTAAAAGAGTCAACAGAAGTTAAGCAGTGCAGCATGTTCCACCCTGAAAGGCTCGATACCCTCTGCTCCTCAGGGTTCAGGCAGGGATGTGAGGCAGGTCGGAGATTTAAGAGGGGGCTTGACTGTGAAGAGCTCTCAAAGTGAGGGCCAGAGTTTTAAAATGAACTCTAAAAATAACCTGGTATCCAGTGAAGCAATGCTCAAAACTGGTGTAATGTGATTTCTCTTGCGTGTGTTGATTAAAAAGTGAGCAGCAGCATTCTGAAAAATCCTTAAAAAAAAAAAAATCTGACATCTCTCTTTTACTGAGACAAGTAAAGAAACCATCACCGTAGCTGAAGCCTTGGGGGTAAAAAAGGATGAATAGTCCTTTGAAACTCTACTTTTGACCCAATGGGCCTCCATGCTCTTCAGGTGAAAGAAGCATTTTATCAGTAGTTGTCGGGATTTCATTTCAATGAGCCAAAAATAAAACCTATTTTTCCAACTGTACAAATAAATCCAAAGCCCTAAGATGTGGTTAAATATCAGGGGTTCTTTCAACAATAATCTTGAAGGTTGGCAGCTTTTAATTTGAATAAACAGTAATAGTGTCTGATGATTGAACCTAGAGGGAAGAGGAACATCCATCCATCACATCCGTCATCCTTCAGTGCATTGTCTTTACCTGCTTATCCTTGCAGGGCTGCAGGGGAGCTAAAGCCTGTCTTTAGGGCAATATGTACAAAAATACACTTTTTTTCTCACCGTCTGAAGTTTAATTAGACAAAATTTTCTTTTGTTGTAGGTTAGTTATAATTACATTTGCTAAGCGTAACAAGAACATATTTTAGAGATTTTTTGTGTAATACATATATATATATATATGTATTCAACTAAATTCAGGGATACTTCTCTCCAACACCTCTACATCTCACTAACGAACCCAAAAATTCAGAGATGCTGAAATGTCATGACCTATTTCTGTTTCTTAGCAACCAGACGTTTTGAACAGACAGGAAAGTGAACAACTCAAAACTACAAATTGTCATTTTAATATTTGCAAAACTTTTCTGGGTTAATTGCTAACCTTTATATGTGGGGGCAGGATTTTTATTTAAGCCAGATTCCAAATGAATATCACACGGATCACAGATATTAGATCTCTAGACACCAAACTGGTCCTTGACCTATATGAGCTTTATCACATCTGCTGCAAAGTAAGAACAAACATATTTTAGCTTCCTAAGCTGAAATGCCTCAAATTTTAGATATAATCTATAGAAATACCTGCAAATAGACAGGTTATTCCATACAAAAATATGGAATTGTGTTCAACAGAAAAGGTTGCAAATAGATGAGTAGGTCACATAAACCAACAAGTTTATTGGTGATCAGCCACATACTAGACCTCCTCTATGTAGGCAGTCTCCTTCTGTTGAAGGAAAGATCCAGCACTACTGTGTTGTCAGCAAATTTAACAATATTTTGCCACTGTCTTGGGTGTAGGAAGCAACAGAAATAAAGCAAAAGGCCTAGTACAATGCCTTGCGGCACTCCAGGGCTGAGTCTGATAGCATTGGAAACAAAATAAACAGCAGAGAACATCACATTTATTTATGAAGTCCTTTAAGATTGTTATAGACTTAGAGTTTTAAGGCAACTATAGCACAACTCCTCAGCAAGCCCCTCTAAAAAGTGAGAAAAGTGTTAAACCCCACAGGACTACAGATGTACTGACCAAAAGAACTTTTAGTTTATTTTGTCCAAGTTCTATTTTCTGGTTCTTATTTTTTACACAAATCTTTGGTTGGTATTTTGTAGTTACTTAGTGGCTCGACTGTAGTTCCAGTTCTCCGTTTATGTTGTGATCTGTTTTGATCAGTTACTTTTTCCTGTTTTCCGGCGCCTTCTTGTGTTTGACATTCTTCCTCGGTGCCTTAGCAGAGTTGCCTCTGAATGTGGAGGAAGCTGTATATCAGGACACACATGAAAATATGCAGACACAACAAAGGGAGAGTCCCCGCGCCATGGATAAAAGCTGACAGTTTGGAAATTGAGCCTTGGGACTGATGGAGGCACAGAGGGAGCATCCAGACCTAAATCACTGAGAAATTTAAACTAGGCAGCAGGGCTCTGAGATGAGCAGCAACGTCGGGGAATATTACTGTAAAAATGCAATATAAACAATGAGATATATGAAGAAAACTCTCTTTTCTCTATGCTATATAACCTCTCCATCCTGAGGAGAAGTTGCACATAAGGGAGGCAGACAATATAATGAAAGAGTTCTGTCTTAGTATTAAAAGACTTCCTATTTTCAAAGGGGCCATTTAGGGCAAAGAATACAAAACCCAAGCCTTCATTTCCACAGAAATTGTCCTCTTCCTGCTATTCCTTTCTACTTCAGCGATCAGCATTATCTCCTCCGTGCCAATCTGTGTGTTTGTGTGGACAGAAGATGAGGAGGACTTTGGGAGAAAGAGTGAGAGGGAGGAGGGTTAAGTCTAGATTTGATCCCTGCTAAAAGGACTGTTTGTTTTACAGCTGACGACCCCAGAGTTTAATCTGGCGCTTAGCTGCCTGCTCAATCTCTTCTCCTTCATCTCTCTCCATCCTCTCATCCTCCGTGCCTCTCCCCTTCAACTCTGTCTCTCCAACTCGCGCAATCCCATCATCCATTCTTTGCGAGTTAAACCACACACACCGCAACCTCTCCTACATCCTCCTCTTTCTGTCCTATCCTCCTCCATCCCTTGTCATCTCTCCATTCCTTTCCTCTTCTTCTGCAGTGCCAGGAGCAGTTGTTTGCGATTCACATTTAGCTGTATCCATCAAGGTTGGGTGTTAGGCAGAAAATGAAGCTGGGGTTACATCATATCGTTGAGCCTGCATGTGTGTGGGAGGACGGGAAAGAGTGCAGTGATGGTTTGAGGTCCTGAAATCTGTCCATGTGTGTGTCAAGATTCAATTTTTTATGTGCGGCCTCAATTTTTTCCCGTGCGTGTATGTTTGCAAAGTGCATGTGTGAGACAAAAGGACAATAGTGAGAGTGTAGGTTAAACAGGATGAGGGTATTGCAGCAGATGAGGGTCATGCTGTGAGTCTTAAGGGTCAAATCCTGTTATAAGTAAGAGGGATCAGGGCTTTAGCATGGCTCTGCTTTTTTTGTACTGTTGCAATATCCACAGACTGCGAGCAAGAGATGCTCTGTCAGTGTCTCATGAATTGCTGAAAATTGCCAAGAGATTTCAGTTTATGCATAGCAAAACACAGCAACACACTCTCAGACAAACACAGCAGGAAAGTAAAAGGAGAAATTTAGCAAATGAGGTGAACAATGAACTTGAAGCCCCAAAAAGGCGGCCCAATTTAGAGGTGAGAAAGAACTGGGAATGCCTCGTAGAGGCCCCCCGTTAGGGAGACCTTCAGCTCACACCTCTGGGAGAATTTCTCTCATGGTATGAGTTAGATTGGGTTATGTTAAGATTCTACATCTCAAACGTGACTTCCAGGAGCAGCAACCTCAAGGGGATTAGTGGCCCTTGCAGCGAATATCACAGAACTTGCAAGACTGCAGCGGTGAATAAAGAGGTCTTCAGGTCTCGATTGGCTTTGGGGGCTCCTAAAACACTAAACAGGTACCAAATGGATCTGTGGCTGCAGGAGCAACATCTTGGCTATAGAGAAGGACTTAGATTGGCTTTAACAAGTACTACCAAAATGTTCAATGACCCAGAAAGGGGAAACAGGGACCATCCCGATCTGTGGATCCAGACTGAGGATATTATTGGGTGGTTGAAGAGTCACTTTGTGGATGTCCTTAATTTTATCATCATATCCTCCCCAGAGTGTTAGGACTTGGCAAAGACACTCACGACTGAAGAAGTGATTGTTAAAATGCTCGTTTATGGCAGGGCACCAGAAACGGATGAGATTAATACCAAACTGCTCAAGACCCTGGACATAGTGGGCCTGTCATGGTCATCAATGTCACATGAATTACTGGTATCAATCCTGTAAAAAGGGGACCAAAGGGTTGGAAGGATCATACTTCTCAGCTTCCCTGGGACGCTTACTCCAGGATGTTGGAGACTCCAACTGATTGTTGAACCTTGGATTCAGGAAGAACAGCATTTGTTCAGATCTTTACTCTGATGGAACTGCTGCGAGGTTCATAAAGGTTTGGTTTCCAGTCTACATGTTTTGTGGACCTAGGGTTATTACCATGTAACTCAAGGCAATTTGTGAGTGGTGCTCGGTGAACACAGGGTACCAGGGATGCATTTAAGGGCTGCCTTATCTCATACACTCAAAGCAAGACTGTGCCTGTGCTCTTAACACACAGCTTGATCCCAGAATTGGACTATTGGACTACAACTGGGTGACCAATGCAGTGCTAATGAACAAGATGTGAAGGCATACTTGTCTGCTTTGGCAGATAATATGGTTCTGCTGGTGTCTTTAGGAAGGGGCTTTTAGCTCCTGCTAGAGAGGTTCACAGTTGGGTTTGAAGGAACCAGAATGATAATTAGCTCCTCAAGTTTCGAGCCATGGTGCTGATGTGAAAATACTTGGACTACTCCCACCAGGTTGAGGATTCATCTTTTCTTCAAGGGGAGGTTGGGTATATCTGTGTCTTGTTTACACTCTATGGTAAACTCTATGGTAGAACCGGAGATGGACAGATGGATTGGGACCTTAAAATGTGTGTGGTGCTCCATTCTGTGTGTGATGACAGAAGGACTGAGCCAGAAAGTAAAGCTCTCAACTTAATAGTCAGTCTACATTTCCAACTCTTAACTATAATGGAACTAATGAGTTCTGGATCGCAACCAAGGGAACTAGATAATGGATACAAGCAGCCGAGATGAGCTTCCTCTGTAAGTGCAGAAACAGCCGCTGCTCTCCACAGTGAAAGGACTCAGTTAAAGTGGTCTGGGCATCTGATTAGGTTACCTTATGGGGATCTCCCCAAAGAGTTTTGCAGGCCCCTACCAATATTCCTGGGTTTCCCCCCTGGACCTATAACCCAGACGCCGAAACCTCACATGGATATACTGGTAAATATTTCACAGATAAAGACCATGTGGCACAATTTCTGATTTTTTAACTGCATCAGAATGTTTTTGACACATGTTCTGAATAGTTCAGATTTTTTTAAGCTTATATATAAGAGATTGTATAGATTCAGATTTATGTTCAAGTGAAAACTATGTAGGTTTAAGTTTATTTGCAATCAAATCAATTCCTGTAAATCTAAATAGGTTGTATGAAATTGACTGCTTCCTGCTCACTGTATCAGCTCCTGGTTTTTACATTACCGCATATATGAGCTAACTATATGTTTCATATGCTGGTATATTTTTGAAAGTTCAGGAGGTATGAAGAGTTATAATGTAATGCTGATCTTTTTTCTCTTCAAAAATATTCTGTTCTGAAGAAGTCATCCAGCACAATGCCAATGAAAAATAACATCTTCATCCTTGATAAAAACTAATAATTCAGGTCATGTAAGCTTTTACCAAGAACTTTCACAATGACAAAACACAATCGTTTTGACAACTGTGTTGAGAAGCTATTGTGTTGGTGCTCTAAAAGTGTGAAATCCCCGTGGCCTTTCTGCCAGTGAGAATGTCTCACTTTAGTTTCTCAGCTAAAGTGAGACATTCTCATGAATGTCTCATGACATTCTCATGAGCACCAACTTACCATGTATGTAAAGCTATAAAAGGAGATTCTGCATCCAAAAACTATTCTTGAAATCAGATCAAAGCTAACAGATTAAACTCAAGGCACCTTACCAAAACCTTCTGCGCTTATGCAGGAATTAATCATCACACATTCCCTATTCCTGTCACAATCATGTTTACACCCGAACATATTCAGATGAATGTAGGATAAACTTTTCTATGTTTTTGAAGCATCATGTCAAAGTTCAACTAAAATATTTAATATATTGTAGTTTTGCAACAACATACACTGCAAAAACACAATATCTTACCAAATAATTTTGGCTCAGTTTCTTGTTCAAATACAAGACAAAACTAACTTATGAGTAACTTTTCAGCAAGATATTTGTTTTAAGTACATAATTTCTTCATTTTTATGTTCCATTTGGTAGATTATTTCACTTATGGAAAAAGTGTCTTGTAATTGAAATAATCTACCAATAGAACTCATACTTTTTCATCAATATTAAGGAATTGACTCAAAACAAGCTCCTACATCTTGACGAAAAGTTATTTGTAAGTTAGTTTTGTCTTACTTTAACTATACTAAGATATTTGCTGCATCACAAATAGATGGTATTACAAAGTCTGGACACAATGAGCCTAAGCATAAAGTCAAATTAGCAACAAATCACCAACTTTTTGAAAATTAAGAAAAAAAGCAACAAAAAAACATGATCCTAACCTACTTTTAGGTAGTCTAAAATATCACAGGTTGAGAAATAACCTGTGAAATATCTAGTTTCAACAGTATTTATGCAAGATGTTGTCTCCAAACATTTTAACATAAATTACATTTAAATATGTTTAGTAACTAGAAGGTTTATATTTTGAGTTCCAACTTGCTTCAGGTGCCACGCTGCAGATCAGTTTCCTTCAATGTCATAATCTGATTTGTTGGCAGTTTTAACTGTAGCTGATGCAGTTTGCAGGTGGTTAGAGATGTAAAAACATTTTTATGTGCAGATTGCTTTTGATCCTTCTTTGGATCGCATTATGTAAAAACCCAGAGGCCACTCTGCTGTGTAGACTTGATACATCAGGAACATTTACCCTTATCGTTTAAACCCAGCAGCTGAGTGTTGTGCTGTTGCTTTGTACACTGTATGCATCCTCCTCCAGCCTGGTTATTGTAAAATCTGTTACAAATAATTCCAGATATATAAAATACACAGTCCATTTGTAGAGCTGTGATTTCTGCTCGTACAAAAACTTCTCCGAAATGTTCTTATTTGAATGTGCTGGATAAAAGCAGCTCCTTCAAATGCTCATGATAGAAGATCCATTCAAATGATTGTGTTACTATATTTTAAAAGAATCACATCATGCTGTTAGTATAATAATGAAGAAATGTGCCCCAAAGCAGTGAAGTGGTGCTTTAAAAGGCATAATCAGCGGTGCTAGAACAAAATATTGCACCTCCTGCTGTAACTGGTTGCCGTATAATGAAATCTCATTGCAGGGTTGGCCGTAATAATCCGAGTTAGGAACAAGAGAGATGATTTACATGAGAAATTTCCTTTCTCCTCTGTGCTTTATGGCCGTGCCGCATCAGCTGAATTGTCAGCAGAGTATCTCACACGGGGGAAAGCTATCAATACAGAGAAGAGAATAAAAGCTGAGCGGAGATATGGCTCGTCTCTCTCTTCAGAGGTAAAGGGGGATAATTTCATGAATGAAAAATTAAGTCAATAAATTTACAACAAAATGCCCCCAAAGCAGAGAGTGGATTCATGTGTGACAGAGTGAAAGCTTGCTGATGCCACTTTTCACTTAAAAACCAGAAGGCTTTGGAATCAGTTTCTGTTGTTTTTTTTTATCTTTCTGGCCTCTCAGCCTGCCAGGGTTGTGCCGCTCTCCGGGGAGCTGTGGTTTCTGAAAGGTTCCTCCTCGTACTTAATCCCTCCATCTCTTTGTGTCCAGGCAAAAAATATATCCGCATGAAACTCAAGAGGATGCCGAAAAGGAGGCCTGGTCGAGTGAGGGGGGTAAAAAAAAAAAAGAGCTGCTTTCAAACATTTCGCTATGGTATTGAAAAAATGGAGATAAGACTAATGGAGGTTCTGCAAAATGAGAAAAGGCTGAATTTTGCTTTTTAGATTAACTCCAATTATCCCACTTGAGAGAAGGAAGATGGCTTAATCTCAGGATTCTGTAACAATTATGATCGTCGAAGTTGTCCAATATCCAATATTTTATTTTATTTTATTTTTTCTTTAAACAAAGCTGGATAGTGTAGAACAATTCATTCAACACATTTATGGACCAAATGAAGTTTAATATGGAGGCTGGAGACAACAAGACATACTCTTAGGTATGAACATTTATCACATTATTTGTTATACAAATATTTGTAATTATGGTGACAGTAATAAGTTCCAATAAATTATGTTTGAAAACGCCCAACCTGGCTGTATTATCTCAGTTATTTTTGCTACACTCTTAAAATAGATGTCAACATGAATCGAGTCAAAATCCAACAATGATGTCTATTTACAAGGATGACCCATTTTGTTTAACATTTACTGTGCTAATAATTCAACACAACTGATGTTACAATTATTTAACATAGTTTTCATTTACACAGTTGCTAAATAATTTGAACACAATTTAAATCTTTAAATATATTTCTCTACGAGCTGTTTAAACACTAAAGCCTTGGTTTCCCAAAGCTCAAAACATCTCAACATGACAAAAGGTTCACTGTACTATAACGCAGTCACCAGACCTCTGAGATGGAGCATAAACTCTGCAAAAGTAAGAGTTTTCCATTGTCCTGTTTGCTTTTTCCATAGTTTCCTACACCTGGAAAATAAAGAAAATGTATTTATCACTTTATTTTTGCACAGATTTGTGAGCTCAGTGGGGCTTTCCACTCCAACATAAAGTAAGAGCATCAATTCAAAGCCATCCTGGGCTGTGGTGTAGAAGAACTGGTCTAGAACCCAGGTGTACCTCTTAATAGAAAAAAGAAAGACCAGCCGTTTCATACATCATGTTCATCATCATCATGTCTTTATTTGAGTGTAAACAAACTCTGAAAAGAGCATCAGCCAGCTTCTTGATTATTGGATTTAACATGATTAATCTAGTTTGCAGTCACTGATAATAAAACATGATCACTCCAGTGCAAAAAGGATCACTTTCACCTCATTTTGCCCTTATAAATAAATGCTGTGGTCATAGGAGGAGACAGTTAGATTATTGTACTGGAAATAAATACAAAGGAGGGAGGCTGTGAAAAAAACCTCGCTCTGTCAGAAGTCACCCATAATAAGACTGTAAAAACTGTAACTGAAATGTAAAAGTGATCCCATTTTGCAGCGTGCATAATAAATAATGACACTTTCAGAAGAACTGTCTGAAACCTCAGTTCAGTGCAACAGCTTAACCGAATCTCCTCTCTTCATCTTGTACTTGGTTTAAACATCTGCATGTGAGAATGTTGACGGTTGTGAGTTTTGTCGACGTGCGTTTGGACACGACCAGGCGTCCGGAGGCTCATTGGGTTAGTAACAAAATCAGCACATTAAATACGTAACAGAAGAAGAGCTGCAAAAATAACTCTCTTAAAAACAAATAAACTTACAATCACAGCAGTTAGTGTTGAGCTCAAAGAAACAATTCATTTAGTCACTTCTGTTTTTCATTAACATAAATATTTACAATCCAGCAGAAAAAAAAACATAATACTTTACATAAACGAGAACAACACAAACATAACTGCAGTCAGAACCACAAACAGGACGAGTGAGAATGTATGTAGTGTGTAGCTGTTCTTATATTCATCATTCTGTAGCTAACGAGAGCTCAGCCTCCATCTTCAAAAAAACTAACCATTAAAGTAGAAGAAAATTCAGGGCAGTGAACTGCAACAA
This sequence comes from Poecilia latipinna, assembly GCF_001443285.1. Taxonomy (NCBI): domain Eukaryota; kingdom Metazoa; phylum Chordata; class Actinopteri; order Cyprinodontiformes; family Poeciliidae; genus Poecilia; species Poecilia latipinna. The sequence continues at coordinate 177,802 of NW_015113777.1, forward strand.
AAAAAAAAAAGTAAAAGGAAAAAAACAATAAACTTTCCATTTAACCAGATTTTGTTGCCTTTAGTGAAAAAGAACTAAAAGTACAAACATAATCCTGTATGATGGAATGTTTTAGGGAATGGGAATGTCTTCATTCATAGGTTTATATGATGCACTGAAAGATAGAAAGAAAAAGGAAAAAAGATGAAATGTATAAGATAAATCTTGTGGCTTTGCTCTCATCAAACAACAAGAAAACCTTTCAACTACTACTTCTTCTATTGGCGAGATAAGGACAAAAGTGAGGAGAAAATCTGCTTTTAGGTCCATCTTTGAAGAGGGAGGCTGGGCTGCCTTCGATGCAGCCAGGCAGCTCTAAAAAGGAGCATCTCCCCTTTGTTGTGATTCATTGACGTGGCTGCATGTCTGTGTGCTGAATCCTTCTATCACACCTCCTCTTAAGGCTTTCAAGCTGATTTGGATCAAAGTCAGTCTCAGGGGAATAATTTGACATAAACATCAAGTTAAGGAGGGGGAAAATCATCGCCTACGACCGAACTCCACTAAATTGTAATTTTTCAGAGAAGTTTCTATAACTTCTTGATCTTTTGATTGACAAAGGGAGGCTTAAGCCGGCATTAATAGCTTCATCTGACAGATGTTTTGCAGTTTGAACATCTTAAAGGCTGAATGGTTTTACATTGAGTCTGGACTGATGGGGAATAACCTCAAAACAAAAACAGGAGTGCCACAGACTGAAGCCGAAAGTTATCAACAACGCGGGAATAAGGAGGAAAACAAGAGTTAAAATGTTAAAATGATCCCAGATGATTGGATTAGGACATCATTACACTAGGCTGGAAGCCACTTAGATACGATAAAGCAGCCGCAGCAGCCACCATTCCAGTTCTGGAAACATGTCTGACTAGAAGGGAAGGGACAGGAGGAGCAGGACATCTTCTTCATGTGGGGTTGGATTAAATATATATATTCTGTTTTGTTTCGAAGCCGTCTTTCCCCCATCCTGTCGGGTCGGGAGGTGGCAGACGACGGGCCTCTATGTGAAGTTCTGAAGCGGCTGGCTGACCCTCATGCACACCCAGTAAAAGGCCCGAGCCAAGGTGACCAGAACCAGGAGCAGCATGACGGCCCACGAGGCGTAGATCCCCGGGTAGGTCTGCGCCTTCACCCACGTTCCAGCCTGAAGCGAGACGGGACAGAACAGAGCCGGCCCTTTAAGTGACGCTACGGCAACAACCGGCTGGCTCCAGTCCGCACACGGAAAATCCAAGTAACCGAGCGGCGTAAAGACATAATCATATTTGCAGAGGTTTTTTTCTGCAATGCCCGATTATGTTGCTGTAATCTTCACTGAATTCCAGTTAAGCATCAGCAAACTTTCACTGCTGATTAACATATTAACATTTTTGTGGATTAGCTAATAAATCACTCTCAGTAAACTCCAGGAAAAAAATTAAACAGCCACGTATTAAATATTTTATTTTATTCAAGAATGAGTGTAAAACCTCTTCTGTAATGTAAAAGGAACTATAAAACAAATCTACGAGCTAGAGCCGATATTCACACCCAGTAAAAGCTTTGTCACATTACAGCCACCAGCTTTTATTTGGAAGAAGTGATTAACTGTGGAAGGACTGAAAAGTGTGGTGGACTCATAGAAACATTTTTCACTGCAGAAACAGGCTTCAAATGACAAACTCTAGAAGAAAACTGCTTTTGCTGTAAAAAGGAAAACAGATGAAGACTGATTTAAATATTCAGGATTTATATGTTTTAGAAACAATTCATCAGAAATTTATCTCAGAAAATTCTATAGAAAATATAAAACTGTAGATAAAGACTGGATGGATGGATGAATGAGAGAATGATGAACAGNAGGATGGAAGGACNAGAGNAAAGATGGATGAAAGGAAGAAATGAGAAAAAGGTTGAATGGACAGATGGACAAGAAACTATGGATGGATGATAGTTGGACAAATGAACTGATAAAAGGAGAGATGGAAGAGAGGATGGATGGCTGGATGGATGGAGTGTAGGAAACCCTTCAGAAGTTTTCAAACCTCCAGATCAAAGTTATTTTATTATTACTATTTTATTTTATTTCTTCCAGCTGTCAAACCTGCAGCTGTTGGACTGAAACCCATTTCTTTCAGAACCGGGTCTAAACCTGGAGCTCATGTTTTCAGTCGGCCATGACACCAATCCCTGAGACAGACACTAAAACACGAATTAGGTCAGAAAACATCCTCCTCTGACCTATGTATCAGTTTTCTGCTCTTATCTCAATTCTGACAATTCTTATTGTTTTAATGATTTAGGTTTCTTCCTGGGTCCGATCTCTCATCTTGTGTTGCCGATGGAGCGCATGTTCAACATGTTCAACATGTTAAAGCTGTTGGAGATAATCTGTAGATCCCTGCATTTAAAATGTGTGGGTTTTTTTTTTAAATTAAATCCTGAAAGCCTTTTGATCGCCTCCTTCCTTTAGGTACATGCTGTTAGAAGTTTGATGAAGAGCACTCGTATGAAGACTTGGCGCTTATCAGCTCTTGTATCGTTCTTGTAATTAAAACAGCCTTTTTCATAAAACTAAATTAAATGGTGAGACATTTACTGGCTTCTTCACAGCTCTAAGCAGATCTACATGTGTTGTGCTCATCTTGCACCCTCTGGTGGTCATGGAGTAGATTGCAGCTTCTATCTAGTTTTTGCTGACTTTTTAAAGGGGCAAAAGCTAAAAGAAAGTTTAGCTTTCTTTTAGCTTTCCATCATGTTATAATGTTATTCCCTCTTCAAAAGCATACCTACAGTGTTGCTTTGATTCTTTCATACATGTTTGAGAAATTCTTTCATCTCCATGGCCATCTCCATGGCAACCATCCAGCTGTTCAAAACGCACTGCCTTCGAGGATACAGCTTCTCCTCAGAGTGGTAATTTACAAGCCTCAAAGAGCGGTTCTCCCCTGTTACTCCTGCACTCAGCTCCTTCAGACTAGCCATCAGCAATTAGCAAACACCTAGTGGAACTGAGTTCGTTGTAGAAGGAACCGAAGTTTTTAAAGAGACAGAGGCCCAATTTCAAGGCATTAAATTAGGAAATCACATTTCTTTTATGTTATAAAAATGGTATACATATAAAACATAACTGAAATTAAAAATTTCTTGATTGCGCTATAAATTGACACAATGTGCATAATACTGCCCCTTTAATTGAGAGGATAAATAAATAAAAAACAAAAAGATTGTTGGTACTCCGACCATTAAATTTTCATTTACTATGAAATCCTTACTGGGTTCACTCACCATTAGTCCAGCAGTGGAAATGCTGAACAGCAAGCAGAGTAGAAAGCACCACAGACTTCGCCTCCGGGGATACCTCTGTCCAATGGAGGACCTGCAGAGGAGGAGAGGAAACGTTTGATTTTTTTTTTTTTATTTCTCCAAACAAAACCCACCATGGCATCCAATGTTTTAACAGCAACCATTTTAATGACCAGGAAAGGCGCAGATGTTCACAATGCTCAGCGCATCTGTTGTCATTAACAATGGCTTTGTTAGAGCTGGCATGTGCAGCGCTAGATCTGCAGAAAAGATCTCTTATTACTCGCAGCACTCAATACGGCCTGGCTTCGTGTTCAAAATGTTAGCAACAGCAACAGCTTCTTTTTTTTTCCTGCAATCCCAGTAAACTAGGAAATGAAGCAACATCTCCAGAAACCCTTCCATTTATGTTCTTACCTGACAAAGTCTCCTAAATTAAAGCTAATTATAGCTGCTGTGATAAAATTAAATTAAAAAAAAGTCTCCAACTTCTGATTTAGTCTTTTTAGTCTAATTGCAGGAAAAACGACTGCATCACGAAGTGGAAGAAAAAGCACTTTGTTCCTTCTTCCCTGACTTTTTTTTTCCTGACAGTTTGAGCTGTTGAGGCATAAACCTTACAAATGAAAAACAAAGACCTTCATCAATCAGTTACCAACTTGCTCACCCAGCTGCAGACAGATCAGCTTTGCACGAAGGAGTCCTGTCATGGACCATTCTTTTTCAAACTCCACCATAAATTTTCAGTCGGACTGTTTGCTGGTTATGTCACTGAGCTGATGTGCGTGTCGAAGAGGGAGGAAAAAAAAGTTTTCACTCACTTTGTTCTGCGGAAAGATGTTTTACAACCGTCATCAAACCCACTTAGACAAGAAAATAACCTGAAGCTACTTCATCCACCTGCAAACTGTGCTCGTCTTCTTTATATATTTCACTGGACTTACTCTTAAGAACAATTCCAGCATCTTCGTCTTCATCCATAATGCAGCTATGACTCATCGCTAAACATCACTCTCATCTCATTGTTTATTTCTCTTAAGGGGCTTGAGCTGTTTTAGGTGAACATAAATCATATTTATTTACCTGAATGCATCAGAGGTGCACTGATAAATCAGCCCCATTTATCTAATTTTGGGTGATCTGTGATCAGCTGATAATCACATGTGAAATCGATCGAATACACAGATCTCATCTACCTTTGATGAGGTCTGAAAATCAACTACTGTTCAATTTTGCTCAGTATTGAAAGAGAGGTGACAACAGTAACTCCTCTGCTTCTAAATCAGCTAATTTCTCTGTATATTTAGCAACTTTTCCAAAGGAAAAATAAAATAATGGATATCGGCCAAAATAAGAATCAGCAGCTTTTTAAAGATCTGTGATCAGTTAGAAAACTGCAATCTCTGCAGCCCTAGTATAAAAAGTTTTTGGTTTAACTGTACATAGACAAATTAAAATTAAATAACTTAAATTTCCAAAGTTTGCAATACTTTTTTTCTTTTTTGCTCGTTTTACACAAACACAAAATTGGAAGAAATTTCAAATTCATGTGCTGCAGAGGTCAATATTTTAATACAGAATGTCTAAATCTATGACTTGACTGAGTGGAGGGATAAATAGACAACTGGGCACATGGATAAATACAATATATACATAATGGGACAGAGCATAAAGTCTGAATATTTTTTATATTCAGTTATTTTCCATCTTAATCAAATTTCTACCTCGGAGCCCTGGCTATTAAAGGGTGTGATTTAAACCACCTCATAGCTGCTTTTCTTTTTCCACAAGAACATTGTGAAAAACACTAAGAAGCTTATTTAAACATTACAGAAACATGGACTGCAGCAGTGTTCAAACTAAATCCTTAAGGGCAGGACGTATTCAAAATGAAACTGAGGAGGAATAAATAAGCTCAGGCTTTTTATCCAATGGGAAGGTTCGGTCTTTTCTGTTAGGATGGCTCTGCAGGTTAACGCTTCAGCTAGAGGCCAAAGATGGTAAAGACAATGACCACAGAAAAAGTCAGCTGCTGTATGAGGAAAAAAAAAAAAGTGCATAAAGTTACTTACACTTTTTTGCAGTGCGGGCACCTGGCCAGCGTCCGGTCCGTGAACTCTGTCCACTGAAATCACAAAAGTTAAACGCCCTGAGCATCAAATGGAGCCAAAAAGCAAGCTGCATGTTTGCCAAGGTTTCAGCTACAGTGATAAAAACTTATCAAGTGTGCCCACTGTGTTCACTGTGAATCGCTTTTTATTTCCAGCTAACAGGCGTTGCAGTTCTTTGCTTCATCAGGCACCTTGTACTTAAAACTCTATTCTCATTTCCATAATAAATATACATGAGGAGTGAAAATATATCCCAGACAGACCAACACAACACATCATCACTGCTTGGGTGAAAACTGATTAGCTTACAAACCCACCCAGGGCACAGATTTGTATTTTCATTCAGCCGTCTCATCTTCAAGCGGTTGCGTAACGTTCATCTAAACTTTAAAATCCCCCTTCTGCATCAGTCAGACAATATTTATTTAACACAATTCTCCGTTTTCCTCCTTCTTGAGCTAAACCTATACTCTCTCTTCCATCATATATTTCATAACTATCTTTACTTGTCTTGTAGATTGTTTAAAAAAAAAAAAGTAGCGAGGAAAAATGTTTCTTTCCCTTCAACACAAATGACCACAATACATCAGCAGTGTGTTGTTATGGCTATTGATCTGCAGCGATAACTCAACATACTCTTGGCTCGCAGGAAGGATGTCCTGTCTTTTTAATAATTTACTTGCACCAGCATATTTCACAACAAATATATTGTGGACCTGCAGAAATTCTCCCAGAATGCTTCAGTTGGAGGGAAGAAAAATCACCCGAGGATCAAAAAGCCAAAAGCCAAAGTGCTTTTATTCTTCTGCTGGTCAGCAAAGCAGTGGAGCTGCTCTTCAAAACAGTCTAACTAAAGCTTTGCATACCTGCATGTTAGTTACTTTCTTCTAAATGTTTTACTTGACAGCTGTGCTGATGGGTCCCAACATCAGGCCCCCTTTCACACTGCTACTGCCATGCTTTTCTAGCATTATGGAAAAGAATGGCAGTAGCAGTGGTAGTTTGTTAATGACCTTTGGCCTTGTTAAAGCTGCACAAGATAAGGTTCACATTAGATAAATCGATTATTGAGATAATCGTCAACTAATTTGGCAATAGATTAATCGTTAACTACAGAATGCATTGTAAAATTGGTAATTTTGCCAAAAGTACAACACACCCAGAGCAGTAACTAAGCCAAAACTGCATAAGAATACATTCATTTTGGATTTAAGATTAAAAATCAGAAACCTGTGCCTGTAAATATGTTCTATCCGAAACTCAAGTGACAATGTTTTAGCTCCTACTAAGCATCTTTTGCAATCTAATTATTAATGGGTTGATCCAAATATTAATCAACAGATCAGCCCTACATTGTATTGATGTAAAGTCGAGCAGAAAGGGCCGAGCTTTTCACCTGCTGATGTTGGAAATAACTTTATTGTTATTGAGACAACGATAAAACAAATTACTTATCATAATGAAATGCCCACCTCTAAGAAGTGCAGATACAAACACGTCTCCAAATTACACTTACATTGATGAGCTGGGCTTCCAGCTGAGGAGGAGCATACACACACCTCCAGATTGCACAGAGAATGGCTGATTGAAGGAAGTTGTGAGACTTTTAGGTTGCTTTTTAGAGCCAGAGATAAAGAGAAGTAAAAATAAAAAAAAATCTGCTCAGAGCTAACAAAGAAGAAAGATTTATCACAACCCAGCAACGTTCAAACAATATGAACGATCCTGGATACCGATAGTGGGCTTAATCTAGACTGAAAGAAGTTAAAATAAACAGTATTTTCAGCTTTTATTTGAAAATGTAATTTTTCAAATAAAAAATTCAAACCAATTTCACCAAAAAGAGACCATGCTGCAAGCTGAATTCTGACATTTGTTTCCTCTTTATTATTTCGATGTGTTGTTAAGAAGAAAGCCGTTACCAAGAAGGTGTTGCTGCAGTGTCCACAGGAGACCCGGGCTCCAGCAGGCTGAGGGTCAGGACTGGCCGGCCCGGGATGAACAGGACCCAGATTTATTATCCTCTTACTGGAAAGAGACAGGCAGGCACACAAAGTCAGCATTCCCACCACGAGTGAATTATCACAATCATGATAAAATTTGGTGTGAGAGCAAACTGCGTTGTCATAAAGCCTGATGTTTTGAGCTGCTATCTCAAGGGCGTGCTGCGGCGCGGCTTTATGAAATCCATCAACAGCCCGTCCTCTCATTACTACACACAAAACCTCCATAAAAATCTGCTTCCCCTGACACAGACAGCGGCTCGGAATCACTGATCAGACAGGGGAACGGAGAGGTGTTGGTTGAATCAGAGTGTCTGGCTTGAATGCAAAACAGTGACACTGGAGGTAAACATTTAAGAGTATTTAATGAGGGAAAGTTGTCTATGAGGAATGCACACAATAAGCAAAAACAGCTTGCAGAGCTCAGTAAGCAATTACACTCCATTAGGCTGATGTTCGTGAAAACAAGAATATTATGTAAATATTTCCACTTAAGTTTAGAATATCTGACAATTTACCGTTTTACCAGAACAAGATTTCAGCAAGACGTTAAAGAGTAATGCTATTAAATACAGCTTTATATTTAATTCAACAGAGGTTCTAGCTGTAAGCGCAACTATGAACTGCATTTATAGATTTATTATTTTATAAATTCCTGATTTCAGATCTTTTTTTTTAGCTTAGTTTAAAATAATTAGATGTGCACAAATCAAGCCGTTTCCCTGCAGAATTAGATATCAGTTTTATTTTAGGTCTAACTTGCTTATCCCAGTTTATATTCTCATGACTAACTCACAAATCCGTCTGTGTAAACTTCATTATAATTCAATGATTGAAACATGTCGATCATATTTTAAAACAAAAAAAGCATGTTCTGCTGTTTTCTTGATAAAGGCGATGATTCTAAATTCAAACAAATAAAAATTATCTCCACTGATGCATTAAAGTGTAAATTCCCATCTCTACTTCATTATTTACTAAACTCAAAGTATCTGCTGTTAATGTGTTAAAAGACCGAAACAAGTGGGAGTTTTAAATCTTAAGGCATTTAATGAACAGAGACTAAAACACGGAATAATAAATCAATGTTTATTGCTGGTAGAAGGAAAATTAGCACCAGTCGTCTGATTTGTGCATATCTAAAAATTTCTGATGCCCTGATCGCAAATATTGAAGATTAGGGCTTTGCCACCAAGTTCCAGTCAGACACAACATTAAAGTTGACACACACACAGCTGCAGTCTTCAACAAAATCTCATCTTTCTCCTGCTGGCAATGTGGAGAAATGTATTGACTTGTTGGTCCAAGATCATCTTAAAAACATCTGTTGCCAACAAAGAAATGAAACATGAGGTTAAATCAGGAATGTAATACGCAGATGTAGAAAAATAAGCTTTTTTTGTTCTTTAACAGAAATCACAGAAACAGTCAGGGATGTCCCAGAAGGTAAATTGTCTCATTCATTGCAAATAATTTCCCAAACTAAAATAAAATGTCTACTGGGCTTAAAATAAAGTTGCTTTTTATGTTTTTTATCCCTGATCACTGGTGCATTTGCTGCGCTTGTTGCTAAAGAGAGGACAACTGTGTCTTGATTCAAATAGCTCCGATGCTCTGGAATTGATCTTATGTCTGCATGTATTTAGTGCAGCCTGCTTTATGATCCACAGCACATAAAAGGCAAACAGCATCTACTGATAAAATGGAGAAGATTGAACTGCAACATCAATTCCTAAATCCTACCAGCTCTGTGAAGTAAACCAGGCATCAAAATCATAAAGTTCGGATGAGTTGCTAAAACAATACATTTATTAGGACGGACAGCTCTGTGTTTTGGGATAGACTGCATGTATTTTTCTCTAAAGAGGCTTGGAAACTCATTTGCACCTTGGAGACTGTAGACAGAAAACTTTTTGAATTTCATTATTCATCCAAACTCCATTGCTCTAAAAAGTGTCCTGAGTATAAACAGATATATGGATGACAAAATTAGCGTGCAGCTGGAGGTTCCAGGGAAGAAAAAAAAAGAACAACTTTTATAGTCTGAGCTAAAGTAACTTTCCATATTTCACAATACTTGCCAAATATAAGTTAAAAATTCATGCCACGGCTGTTCTAATGAGGTTTCCTCATGTTAACTGTGCTGGCAGTAAGGCCTTAATTGAAGGCCCGCTGTTCTCACTGCACCTTGCTTCCTCTGCTTTTCTTTCCTTCTAGCAGGACAAAGTGTTTTATAGGAGTTCTGCAGGGCTGTGCATTTGCGATCACAAAAACAAACACACACAGTTTCTCACCAATATGGTCGGGGACAGGCAATCCTCTGAGAAGTGACTTTGCAGATGAGAAGACAGTTGCAGGGGCAGCGAACGTACTTCTTTCCTGCTGGGGCATTCTTAATGGGCTGCAGAGGGAGACAGAAACGCTCAGGAGATCAGAAGGCAGCAGAACCTCAGAGCCGAAGAGGAGAAGATAACGAGCCAATTATATGTGATGGGCGAGGCTGAATAAATAGTACAGGAAGGAGAAAATTGTTTTCTAGCAGAAACTGTACACAAACTGCAAGTTAAGGTGGTGATTTATAACTGGTGAGAGTTCAAATATAACAATAAGTCAAAGAGCCAATTAAGCAGCGTGTGGAATGGTATAAGAACACCAAAACCTTTGCATTTGATTTGTGAAATAAGATGTATATCTTTTTTTAAAAAAAGCATAAATAATAAACAACTGGAGTGCTATTTAGCCCCAATAATGTTTGAGTGTTTTAGTAAAGGTGTGCATAAACTTTATTGTTGCACACAGTATATTTTCTTCAAGGCATCAACTGATTGTTTCACTACATGAACCTTCATATAAAGTTTTAATCAGCCCTTTGCAACAACAATATATGTCTTTAAAACAAAAATGTGTACAAGGGATGCACCGATCCACTGTTTTTACTCCTGTTATTGATTTTTTTTAAACAAACACATAAATGTACTAAACTAAAACTTATTTGATAACTCTGTACCAATAAAGCACACTTAAATACACTAACAGTTTCACAAACGTGGTTAATCATGTAAAAAAAAAACATAACTTTAGTCTGTTCAATCAGTGCAATCAAGAGAACAACAGCCAATGTAAAATAAATAATAAAGAAACTGAAACTGACAAAACGATAGATCTACCATCTTGGCCAAACGCAAAGGGAAACTGCAACCATACTTATTTTGAATGGTTCAGAAAGTGCAATTAAGAAATCTAAATATGATGTTAAATAAATAAACAAAACATGACGTCACTCAGAGCACAAAACAGAGAATTAAACTGACTAGATCTGCCCTTTTGGATATGGCACATTGTCACCAATACCTGATCTAGAGTTTTTTTTTCAATATTGGGACCAATACAGATATTAATATCAGATCCGTGCATCTCTAGTTTGTACTTTTACATGTCATTACTTCTGTTGCATTTCTCTGACTGGTTTCATTTAACTAAATATTTTTTAGGTGTTTTTTCCCCCCATTCTGAAAAAAATAAATAATGCACTTTTGTTTCCAGTATCTGATGCAAACTCTGTTGCTTTGGTATAAATCTGCCTAAGTGCAAAATCTTAGACCTGCAATGATGTTTATTGGAATCACAGTTTCTACCTATTGATCAAATGATAAGAGACAATTCAGATTACATTCAGATGGGTTTATGCTTCACCCAAAACCGCAGAACGGATGCTAGCTGATCCTGTTTTTTTTTCTTTGTTTGGTTGTTTTTTACCATTTGAGCCAAAGGGAAACTAAAATGGTGATGCTAAAACACACAAACCAACACGTCGGCTTGTTTACTGCCATCCGTTAAAGGTCCAGGACATTATTATAAGGATAAATCCTTGTTCTCTTGTTTGTAATCAAGAATGACATATTGTGGACATTACAGCTATAATCTGGAGTCTCCCTAATCCTTCCATGAATCAAAGCCACTCACAGACTCAGTCAGTACAATAACCACTCTATATTCCTCTATTACCCCTCTTCAACTGGAAATTATTTTAATGTAATAAGAACACACACATTGAAAGATGTGTACTGCAGCTTCAAACACGGCTGCAATAACGAACAGATCAACAACCGGTAATGAAAGAAGATCGTATGTGCCTAATAGAGCCCAAATAAAGATGTTAATAAACAAAGAAAATGGCACATTTAATTTAAATAACTTCAGGTGCTTATACTTTTGAATTAAAACAGCTTAATTAGAGACCTGGGTGACAACATGCTTGATAAAACGGTGCCTAACAGTGCATGTCTACACAAGCTCTACATAATGTATTGTGTAAATCTACACATGCTGCCTCCATCTGCAAGTAGTTATTACTTATCGGTACAGCCTGATGCAAATCTTACATTTCTTCTCCCATCTGCATCTTGATCTGCACTGTCAGCGATGCACACTCCAGGAACCACGTCATCCTGTGAATGCAGCTGTGATTGCTGGTGAAATTACTCGCAGCGTTTTCATTAGCGCAACTGTCAAATCGTTCCCCCCGCCTCAATCAACGGGAACCTTTTTCTGTGGTCGAACACATGATTAGAAGTTGGCAAGTAAAGTTTGGGCTGAGCAGCTGTTTTCTCGGGACTCATCACAACTCTGCAGTCTCTCAATGGAGGTAATAATTTCAAAAGACTTCAGAGCGTTACATCAAATAATTGAATCATTGTTGTAATTACTACACAAGCATAATGAGAGCTATTGTACGTGCAGACATTTTTAAACGAGTCACTTATGTCTGTTTGTGTCCTTGTCTCTGCAGAAATCAGCTCTGATTACAAATTAAATTATTCAATATTGCTGCGTGTGATTAATATTTTTATTATAAACTTCACTGACAATATGCCATTTGGAAGAAGACCTAATTACAAACTGACTTATACTGCATTCATCCAACCAAATCCTTCTGAACATTAATTTGGAGCTCAGAGGTTTGGAGGAATAATCAAAAAAGAAAAACCCAGCTCTTATTTTTGAGTCTGTCGTTCATTTCTACCTTTTAGTTTTACATTTAAAACAACTACCTCAGTCATTAGAGCAGGAACTGTTCCGTTTATGCTTATGTTGGAAATAAGATCCAGATTGTGGACTCAAGGGTACATGAATATAACATGAACCTCTTCGCCTTTACAGAGATGTGTATACCCTAACATCCAGTGGTGGCCACACGTCCGCTAGTCCAAAGCTAATTTTTTTGTTTAGCTTTAAAAACTTTTAGCTCAATTAGTTTCCCCAAAATTAATATTTCCTGATATATTCTAAAGTAATTTACTTGGTTGCTTTGTAAACTTTCAGATGAATAAAGCTCAACACCTGTGTTAATACACAGGTTATTGACTTAAGAATTCAAGTAGTTAAGTCGTTTATATCCATGCTCTTATTTTGAAAGGGTTGAAGACTGTTCAAGCAGCAGCTCTTGCTTCCTGTCCTCACAAAGCATAAAACACAGACAATAGAGGGCGAGATATAAACATAAATACAATATCTAAAGAATAAAACATGTAAATTATAATGTAAAAATTTAATTGGTGAGCAATGATTGTAATCTTTAAGAGGCAGATATCATTTGAATTGAGTACCGTGTTGTAGTGCTTTACATAGAACTAACTTTCTAGTTAGTGACTGCCACTGCTAACATCCCACATAAAGACTGCATAACTGACAGCAGGAGAAATGAAACTGGCAGATTTGAATGCTGCGCAACACAGTTTGCGACTCATTGGAGGTTATCCTACATAGGTGCAGACAATAACTACTTATTAATAAAATAAGTTTTATTAACAGGTAACTGAATATTAAAACTGTTGACAGCATGAAGGATATCAATATTGCAGTTATGTTGTAAGGTTACAGACACCTTCAAGGCTTGATGAGGGAGAGACTGATGCACTGTGCTACTCTGAGCTCAGGCTTTATTATTCAGTTTTCAGTTCTGGAAAGTAAGTATATAAAAAAAAAAATAATAATAATAAAATCAATGAAAAATCAAAGTTGTATTTCATTAAATACATGACCACACTTTTGGCCTATGAATACAATAACCAAAAGTATGTACTGTGGTATCCAAAGTCGGTCCTGGAGGGCCGGCATCCTGCACGTTCTAGTTCTCCCCCGGTTAAACATACCTGGATTCAATGATGGCTCATTGGAAGGCATAAGAAAAACATTGACATGCTGAAAAGGTTGGTGCCACCAGGGAGGGAATTAAAACATTCGGGATGCCGGCCCTTGACGACGGACTTTGGGCACCACTGATTTAGATGGTTTGACTATAACAAATCATAAAAAGGTTAGGGACATGGAGACTTAAAAAAAAAAAAAAAAAAAAAAAAAAAGAACTAAATGGAGAAAGATGATCCGCAGAGGCAATCTCTGAATGGAAAAGTCAAAAGAAGATGGGGAATTATAACAATACTGAAAAAAGTTCAAGTGATAAAACAATCAACAGACCTTTTAAAATTGACTAATTTGACACACAGGCATAGCGCATCCGCTGCACTTGATTATGACCTAATTACTCAGCATTCTGAAGGTTCTTCCTGTTTAATCCTCAGACATTTCATTTATTGTGCTCCTAACTGATGAAGCAAGAGTGAACACCACTGAGAGATCCAAACAGCTGTCTGAGGCCTCGACAGAGAGAATTGTGGCAGCTTATGCGTCTGGTAAAGGATTTAAAAAGGTCTTATAAGGATTGGAAGTCAGTCAGTTTAGTTTATTTTAACAATAAGTAGCATTGTTACAATCAAAAGGCCGATTGAAAATAGCAACTTTGTTGGATTATTTATTGTTGTTCTCTTCTTGTTGAAATCTTTGTCAAAAATGGTTCCGTTAAAAAAACTAACCAGGACTTGGTGTTTGCTGTAGTGTAATGTTTGTTCTGATTGCTATAGGAGCAGATATTACTAAGTATGCCATGAAAAGGGCTGTCAGTTACACAACAACAATCTTAGCTCTCCACTGGAATGAGCCATGCACACCTGCTGGCACACAGCACTTATGCTCACAGTCAAGTTGTGCATCAAACGGCGATCTGTCAGTGAATGTACAGCAGAGGGCTTTTGGAGTGGTCAGCAACCTTAGTGCCTTTGATGTGGTTCTAAACTCTGTAGTCACAAACTATATTATCCGTCTTTGCTGATTTTACATCAGTCAGAAGTGCATGAGAAGTTTTGCAATAAATAACTGGAAATATTGTCTGCGAGTCTGAGCCATGTCAATGTCAAATGACTCAGCGTGCGTTTTAAAACCAGGACTGGATGTTCATATTTAGAGCTGTCCACTTATGTTTGATACAGCAAGAATCAATGTTGATGCCAGTGTGGCATTGAAATGGTTATTTACTTCTAAGTAAAGTGCTAAATTAGCTTAAATTACTTCAAGAACCTTAGCTTTCTAAAGAAGTACAGCCTGCTCTGTTCCTTCTTGTTAACAGCTTTACTGTTACAAATTCAGTCCAGTCCAGTCTGCTGTTAAGACGAACAATGGAGGCATTTATTTTTTATTGGAAAATGTAAAGATAAAAGTCTCAAATTTGGATGTGCAGATACAAATCTAGTACCATTAGATCCTCCTATTAGCTTTTCTAATTTTGTATACCGGTTTAACAAGGGGTGAAGGATAAAATTGATTTCTGTAAGCTTAATGAAGCAGATAAGGTTGACTGGATCAATTTAAAAAACACACAAGCTCAACATCAGGATACTTTATGATAATGTTAGTAGGAAAATGCTGAGTAAAATACAAGTAGCTGCTGCAAACAGGGTTTCTACACATTTTCATGTAAACATTTCAGAGCTTTCTCAGTAATTAACCTCACATTAAAGTATAAAAATACAAAATCATCTATTGTCTATACTTGCTTATTCTTGGAGGGTCGATGCCCTTTTTTCACTTCCGATACAAACATCTGAGGTTTAGTGTTGCTGATACCAGTCCGATAGAGAAAAACAGTGCTGATTTAACTTAAAACAATTCTTATTTCAAACACAGACATAAATGTATTGAATTATAAATATATTTTACAACTCTGCACCAGTATACTGCGCTTAAATACACCACCAGATTCACAAGCTTGGTCCAACATGTAAACAGAACACAACTTTAAGTGGTTCAGTCAGTGCAATTAGAAATACAAGAGCTAATGTAAAATGAATAATAACGAAACAAACTGACAAAAACAAAAAGGTTGAACACCTTGGTCAATCATTTAAAAATAAACTACAACAAACTTTTGTTCAGATGCTTCAGAAAGTGCAACTAGGAATTCCTGAATGAATGAATAAACAGATACAATCCTAAGAGAATAGGATATGAAAAAAGGGTGGAAATGCACATATGTTTCCATACTGTTTTTTCCTTCTTATCCAGATTTGGAAATGACCTTAATTTAAATTTTTCTGACATTTTCAATTCTGCTGAAAATTCTAGCAAAAGGTTTGAGTGAGAATAATAAGGAGGACAGAAATGAAAACAATGGTATGGTGGAGACAGTGCTGTAAATAAGTCTTTTCAACAAATTGGAACTGAGTGCAGACCCTGAGTCAGATTTACAAACAGTGCAATCTCCTCAATAAATCTGTGGTAAACTGAGATCTAAGCTAATTTGTGATGACATATCTAATAGTTGGTGCCTCTATTTTGTATGTCCAAGTTTTTTTTTGCATATTTAGCTGTACACTCTTTTGGAGTAACTCACCGTAGCTTCATTGCAAACTCCACACTTCACCACGTGCTGGTGGATCTTCCCCTCCACAGAGATGAGGCTCTGACACACCCTGCAGCTGATAACAGGGGCATTTCCGCTCTCCGGGGAGGCGAGTGGGGAGTAGGGTGGAGGGTCCTCCCCTAGAAGTACCGAGGGCTGACTGGCACTGGGGAAAGGGGGAAAACCTGAACAAGGAGGATAGAATACAAAATATAAGAGTAGTAATGCATGTGTGACAAATGCATGATTGTTGGAAGTCACAAGAGAAATGCAGTAGGACTGGGAAAAAAAAGACTCTCATGACAAGTAACCCATTACAGCAAACAAGATAATGAGATTAGGCCTGGAGTTCAGCAGAAAGGAGCTTTAGTAGAAAAACACTCTTGGAATGCGGAGCAGAGCCGGTTTCAACACATGAGAGTCTGGGTATTAGCAAAAGCTAAACCACAGTGTGTGGAACAGCTTAACCTAGAAATCACATAAAAGCATGCAAAACTATCTGCTCTATTTTTTTTTTTATTCGGAGAAAGCTGAGAGACTAGTGAAAAGTGAAATCTAATCTCTCTTTGAATATTTAAATGCTTTTCCTGGGAGTTATGATTGGTCGCAGCATCCCTCCGCAGCATCCGTAGTCACTTCCTCCTGTCAATCAAATCAGGTGTTTCTAGGATGTTAGCCAACCACTAGCATTTCTTCTATTTAGACAGCCATTGACTACATTTGACTAAAATAAACTGTTCAAAATAACAGTATGCCCCCAAAAATATTCATTTTAATAGTGTCATTAAAACTGGTTCACGATAAAGCTTAGCAAACAGTTAATTATGCTAAAGAGTTAGCATAATTTAGGCTAATAATACAACGGTTACCTGGTTCATATAAATTCTATAAAACGACACAATTTATCAGAGGGAGTGTGTTCATTAGATGCTATTATGTACAATATTCTTATCAAGCAACATAAACCCTCCACAATTAGTCCCTGTCATAGTGAAGCTAGCAGGCTAACCGTAATGCCCAGTCAGTTCTAGAGGCTATGGTAAGCTAGGCTAACATAGGCTGGAGTCAGGACAGAGGATGCATCACCCTGCACACTCACCCTCTGGTTTGTTGGGCACACTGTAGGACCCAGCGCCGGGAGAAACCCCGCCGTTACCGCTGCCAAGAGCACCATCCCCCAAATCTGAGAGCAACGGGGACCTCTCGCCGTCCGCCATACCGAGAGCGAGGCGCAGGTAAGGAGGGAGAGAGAGAGAGAGAGAGCGGGAGAGACGATGCAGACCGATTCGGTGTGGTATTGTTGTCTCGGAAATGAAGGCGTCACATGATCACACCCACCCACCAACACCAACCCAGAGCACCCGGTACCGGTGCTGCTGCGGTAACGATGCCCGAGGGTGTGGCACTGCTCTCACCGGGCATGATTCAGAGAGATGTTCCCTGATAATAACATTAGGTCAGGCGCATTATGCTTCTGTTATTTACTTATCGTGACTTCCCTGATTATTGTTGTTATAGGTCAGCTAAGAAATATATGAGACACAAATATTTTTTTCCATTTATAGAGGTGAAGGGGGCATTCCCCAAAGTTAGGGTGATCCCTAGAAATATGACTTTAAGCGACTGTGGTGGACTGTCCTGGGTGTAGCCACCTCTCACCCAATGACTGCTGGAGATAAGCGCCAGCCCCTCCACGATCCTGCAAGAAGTGTATATAGTGAATGAATGGATGAACTGAAGAGAGTAGAAAACATGACTCAGTAAAAAGCAACATTTCTTTATTTAATCGGGCCCCAGTGTTTTGAGTTTTTTTCTTTTCTTTTCTCTTTCATAAGCCCAATTAGGCTCATTAGGCCTATTAATTTTACGGACACCCAAAATCATATGAGTTGTATTAATTTAGGATTTTTGTGAATATAAACAATATTAAAGTATTTGAAAATCATGAGGTTATAGTCGATTTCTTTGAGGACAACATGGAGACATTAGCAACAGGACGCATTAAACCTACCATGCATCAGTTAATACCTGCTGATGCATTAGGTTACCTATTACTATACTGTAACTTGCTTTAGTAAAATAATTTTTCCCTAACACAGCTATAATTGTTAAAAAAAATTTGATTGGTACAAGTGAATGAAGTTTGTCAAACTTAACTTAACTTTACTTAACTTGACAACTTAAACTAACTTGGATAAACTTAATTTGATTACTTGTAACCAATTATTGTAACAGGATATGTCTTACAACACAGATGCTCTCCATCCAAACTTACTGAGCTATTACTGAAACAAGAATGGACAAAAAGTTCAGTCCAAATGTGCAGACCTTGAAGAGACTTTTGACTTGTAGCTCAGTCAAAGGTAGTCCTAAAGAGTACTGACTCAGTCGGAGTGGCTGTATTTCATTTGTAAAAACATTTAAAAACCATGCATCTTGGCCTTTTCCATAAAAAAACAAAATAAAATACACTAACATTTTTGTTTGTAATCTGACAAAAAAAAAAGTGAAAACGTTGCAGAGTACATTTAGAGCATGGTGTGTTTGTTGCAAAGATGGGTCAGAAACTAGAAAGTTGGGAAACTCAGGTCTTGACAAATACTGCTTTTCTTTTGATGTTGCTTTCTTGTTCCTATATTTCCATACTTTAATGTTTCGCTTCAAGTCAATCAAGTCTAACTTCTAAATCACTATAAAAAGGGCACTGTGTTATCTAAATAACCAATACTCAATTTAAAAAGTTATTTTACTTTTTCTCTACAGACATGATAGAAAGGAAATTAAAACAAGAGCAGAACTACTGAAGCACAGAAAACATTTATTATAACTTTTTCTTATGAAGTCAGAGATTGCATATGGAAAAGAGCCCAGATTTAATTAAAAATTTACAGAAATAAATCGGATTTACTTCCGTCATTGTTTTCAGGCATCAAACAAGCCAGTGTGTGCAATCCTAACTTTCCCCCCAAGAAAGTGGTGGGAATTATTTCAGCTTTACCTTAAAGCTGAAATAATTTCTTTATCCTTCTTTTACTGCATGTTGATACAGTCCATGGGTCACTTCATCAGTAGAGTCACCTCCAGTTCCTGCCTGTCGCTAAAGAACTGAGCCTTGCCCTCTTGATTCTGGATGGGATGGGGCAGATGGAGACCCAGTTTACTAAAAAGAAAAAAGAAAGGAGCGACAAGTGAAAGCAATGATGTGAGAAGGAGAGAGATGTTAAGTGGTTGAGGAGGATGTTAAGAGCTGCACTTGAAGCTCAGGTCAAGATCTGGAACACTGATTAAAGTAAAATGTCTGAAGATCCGAGATGTGAGCATGAGCAGCAGCTTCTCCTTATGAGATCAAAAATAAAAGACAAGATTTTCAAAACCGCTCTTACTACTTTGGAGTCCGCAGATCCAGGTACTTCTCCTTTAAATCCAAGAAGACATCTTTTGCCTTTGTGTCGGGTAGTTTTATTTTAACCTAAGGGTACGAAAAAATATTAATATTGCTCTAATATCCTAAATAGTCCCAGTTTATACCAATAATCATTTCAAAAGTATAAACAAATCTTTTGAGCAAATATCTACAATCATGTTAGCTATATTTTCTATGAATGTTTGGCATAACTCTGTAAGTGAAGACATAAGGAAGGAAAGAAAAGTAAGAAATGAAACAAAGAAGGAAGGACTGGAGGGAGGATGCATAGACAATGGTATTGGAAATTAAGTCTAGAAATACACATATTTTTCCATACTCTTAATTTCTGAGGCCATATATCTAGACCTGGAAAACACTTAAATCATGTTCCATACCTTCTGAAACTGTATAAGATTTCTGTTCCTATATTAGACATGCACTTTATAATGGATTTCAGTTTTTTCCCAATAAAGGACAGCTCGGATGCAGAGAAAGTTTTATTTTGACTTTCTCTATTCTTTAGTTGTGTTGATAGAGGAGAAAAAGAAAAGTGAGGAAAGTGTGGGTTAATTTCAATCTGTATTGTCATCGCACTATTGAACAATAAAATCACAATGTCAGGTCTTCCAAATAAAATGCAGCTCCCGATGCCTTTAACATTTTAAACTTACTTTTAAACTGCATTTGGTTTTGTGTTTATCTTTGTCTTTATTCAAATGCTTGCAGATGTTTTCCAATGTGAAAAAAGTTGATTAACTTCAGTGAACAACTTGCTTGATACTTAATAAATTACCAGCATGGCTTCACAGCACATTGAAGATGGATCCTTCTGGCTTAAGCCCAGGAACAAATCCTCTGTTCCAACACTCTGCTTCAGGATAATTTCATACCTGTATCAAGTCATATCGGAATACACATGAAAATTGCACATTATCATAGTATGAGGAAAATGACATCACTTATTTAATTTTCTGGTAAAGATTATTAAACTTTAAAATGAAAGCAACTTTTATCGATGTAAAATAATTTCGTGCTGAAAATTACAGGGAATCCAACTTTTAAATTTAGAATATTTTTCTGCGAAATGCATTAAGGGCAAACTGTTAAAATCAGCATATGTGTAACTGTTGAGGCATTTGTACAATCTCTTTTTGAATACTGTCTATCCTTGAAAACAATTTTTTGAATCAATTTTGTTGTACAGTTTGGATTCTTATCCTACAAAGAGACACAGGACAAACAACTAGACACACTTGCAGTCATACCAATGGGCAATTTTAGAGTAACCAATTAATCTAACAGTCATCTTTTTAGACTGTGGGTGAAAACAAACACATGCACAGGGAGAAGAACCCAGGCCAAGATTAAAACCTAGGATTTTCTTGCTGCAATCCACCGTGAAGCCTTTGTGTTGTATTCTAACTAGAATGAAGGCAGCACCACTACAGGTTTTTCCTCCTCAGTCTTACTCAGGTTGTGGTCTCGGGTCAGCCAGATCATCATACTGAGAGCCCTCAGCCACCTCCTCCTCACTCCAGATATCCTTACTGATTTTCTTTGTGTAGGCAGTAGACACTAAATCAGCAGAAAGCCAGTTTGAGCTTTTAACATGTTCTTGTTCAAAATAAATTTAACCAAGATAAACAAGTGCACATACCTTCTTTTTCTTTTTTAGGAGGGGGACCAATATGGCCAGGACCAAGCTGTCCATAGGCTGTTTCATTTTGCTGAAATAAGCCCAATTTAATTATTCAACTCTACTACACCCAGACATTACCTTTATGGAATAATTACATAAAAAAACTACCTATTTTAAATAAACGTCCTCATACTGTTTATTTGTGTTTGTGAATAATCTTACTTTACATTCTTCATCCTCATCTTCCTCCTGCTGAGTTGATAACAGCGCAGACAAAGCCTGTAAGTTTTGGTAAGACGATACTCCGAGACATTCCATAACAATAAGAGAATAAGAAAAAACTGACTTAAAACTGCAACTACTGCATATAATACGCTTGTACTTCGGTTTTAAGCTAACTACCGTTGCTTAAAAATTAACGATAAAATTACTTATAACCTTATGAAGCTAAAAAAAAAAAAAAAAACAACAAAACAGCTGATTAGCATGCTAACTAGAATTCGAACCGTTGGTGTTGTTGTTTTCTGTCTCCATGGAGACCGGCTGCCATGGTAACTAGAGACATTGACCTGAAAGTAAAAAAAAAAGTCCAATTTAGAAAATATGTATAAAATCTTAAATTTTAAGGATATGTACCTTAAATAGTTTAATTTAATCACCGTTCTAAAACATAAATAGTTACATATTAGTAACTAACCATACATAATAAAGCAGTGGACATGTATAGTTTTTTTTTAAATCTCATATTTTAATGGTACCACATGAACCAGCTTGATGTCACATTTAATATCAAAAGAACACTACTTCTTTTTTTAATGTTATTTTATTTAGTGTTTTACACCCATATACATGTAATTTTCTACTATTGATCTTTTTTTTTTTAAATATATGTAGCTTTGATATATATTATATATACATTGATAGTAACAGGTAACATTTTTCCTGTTTTTATTCAAATATTTAGATGCTTTGTTAATTTGGTCATATTCACGCAATTAGCAGTGTCCCTTTCAATACAATTTGAATTAATCCATACATTTAATTAAATGAACTAATTGTGGGAGAGGGAGAATGTCTGAGCATATAGAATATATAAATATGTTTATAACAGCATTGTCACTTTTTTGGCGGGTTTTTCTGTTTAGAAAAAAATCATAGATGCGGCGCCAGTCAGTCTTGTCCCTCGGCGGATTCCGTAGGCAGTGCATATGGCCCTCAGGGTTCATGTTGAAGGTGACGGGTAGAGTCATGCCGGGAGCCTCGAGTTTCCTGCCTTTCACCGTTTCCGCGGCTAATGATGCCGGTAACGGAGAAAAAGAAGAGACATCCTCGGTAAACCTGGACGAGCTGTCGCTCTACACAGCCCCTCCTCCACCTCTCTGGTATGAGGAGTCTGAAGCGGGTCAACTGGAGGAGAAAGTCGCCACCGTCAGGAAGTTAGCTGAGCCGTACGCTATTTGGTGCCAGTCAGCGTACTCTAAAATTAAACCCAAAGTTCAGAAGGTCGTCCAGTTGGGAAATGACACGTACGTCAATCTACAGTACCCTCCTAAAGACTTCTATCCCCGGGCAGGAGTCATCGGTTTAGCCGGAGTCGTCGGACTCTTTCTGGCCAGAGGATCCAGGATTAAGAAAGTCCTCTACCCAACGGGCCTTATGACCCTGGGCGCCTCCCTTTACTACCCGGAGCAAGCGGCGGCCATCGCCAAGTCTGCCGGAGATTCCGTGTACGACACCGCGGTCCAGAGCTACGCTGCTGTGGAGAAGATCCTGAAGTCTCAAGTCAAAGATAAAAAGAGTAACGAAAAGTAAAGACTGGGGATCAAACAGCGCCTTCATTCCCTGATCTTCCTGGATGGAGTTTTGAAATGTGACTCTAATGCTCTTTGCACTAAGCTTGAATTGTAACTCAGGATTTCCAGCTTTAAAAATGTACCTCTGCCTCTGATGTAAATGTATATTTATGTAGAAAATAAGACCTGCTTGGCTTACATTAAAATTCAGGGTTTGACACATCTCTTGGTATGAAGAATAATTTTACAAAAAACCCTTCTTTAGTCCAATTAAATATAAATACATGAACACAATGAGAATATTCTCTCCATTGTTTTCAGACAGTAAAGTTAAACTATCACATCAGAAGAATTAACCAGTGGTAAACTGATTCTGGTAGATTTTTTTTTAACTTGGCCATTAGTTTGCAGATACAGCTACTCATTCAGTTCTTTGGAATGCATAAACAATCTATGGGAAAATATTAACTGTTCACATTTAGCCTCTAAGACTCAAGATACATTATAGAAGTAAGGTGTTTAAAGACTTGATATTTAATACTTTATACTGTGATTGTTTATTCTAGTCCAATTCGATTTAAAAAAATACTTTGCTTATCCCAAAAGTAAATTACATGCAACTCATTTCATCCAAGTATCTTCAACATGTCTGGAAAGACCTCCAGTAGCAGTCAGTATTGCAACAAATCTGAACAGGCCACTGACTAAAGACTGTTTCTGTATGATAGTCTAATAGCTGTCATAAATATTAACGGGAAGGTGACAAAATTCTCAATGGAAAAAATGAACAAAAGTCCTCTCAAAGAACAAATCAGAAGTAATGTAATAGAGCTACTCTACTACTAGTGTTATTCTGGAAACTGCATTTAAAAATGACTAAAATTAATTGAATTTAATACAAGGGTCCACAAGTGTCAGAACTGTATAGTTTCCTATACTCAATTTTCCAAAGTTCCTATTCGTCTTCAACCAATTTTACATATAATACAAAAGTTTACTTTGAGTTTAGTGTAAATAAAACAAATACTTACATACTCCATTTTATCTATGGTTATCAAAATCTGAAACATGCTGCTCTTCAAGACACATGCCATCTGCATAAATCTGTCATTTTTAAAATTATTAAATAAAAGTAAATCTGAAAAAGTTGGATCAGTTTTGATGACAAAAGTAGTTGCATCAAGCTAATTTTGAATCCAAGAACAATTTTTGAGTGACTGTAAATGACAAAAAGCATTATTACATTAGGAATACAATAGTTCGTGCAATGCATTACTTACAGAAGAAGCATCTTTGAAGAAATCAAATCTGCTATATGACTGTTGAATGTTTTTATTCATCTTAGCCAAAACAAAAGAAAGAATTCAAAAAATTAAATATGACTTGAAATAATCTCCTCAGAGAAGCACCAGCTTCTCGTTCAGAGCAATCTGTGCTTGAGTCAGGTTAGACAGGTAGGTCACCATCAACAGGTCCTGCAAACAAATTATTTACAGCTTTGTATCACAACCATGAAGGATTTTACCTCATTATGATGTCATACGTCCAATGTAAACAATCAATTTTAATATTTTTAGACGAGCGCTTACGTTGATGTTGGAGTTGAGCATGTTCTCAAAGTCCTCGGCTGTGATGGTCGGCACTTTGTTGACCAGATCCATGAGGAAGCGACCCACGCTGTTATCAGCCGTCACCTTTCCAGACTGGGACACACACACACACACACACACACACACACACACACACACATTATGATCAGGGTTTAAATCTATCCTAGAGACCGGATCAGAACCAGGCTTTCCTGCTCACCAACACATCTTCGATGTACGCCAGCACAGTGGTCAGCATGTCCTGTATCCTGGACGCAGCGCTCCCCACCTGTGACAGGTCAGAGGTCAGCCCCTTGGTGCGGCTGGGAGTCACACGAGTTCTCTGCAGAAGATCCACTGCAACATGGAGATAGAGTCAAAATGTTTACACACAGGAGTGTTGAAATTCATTTGAATTTGCTCATTTCTTGATTTTAAAGGAGCAGTGTTAAATGTTTTCCAGG